>NC_092093.1:41134395-41314395 GCF_045679555.1 Salvelinus alpinus | reverse complement strand
TTTTAGTCAAATACGATCTGTTTAGGCTTCTTGGTCAATTTGCAGTCTGCAAATTATTTGTAATTATATTCCGGGGCTGCCGACCATCCGCTAAATAAAACATTGAAAAAATCGTCCCGCGGGTGAATTACTTATTTCATCTGTAGCCCAATAAGCTGCATACATTCCCAATGTGGGAGGACAACACACCACATGTCATCGTGACTCCAAGTCTTCGTCAATATGATGGTTATTATATAAATTCTTTAGCATAATCAATTTTACCGACACAAAAAGATCCCACCTTGTCTATCGTATTTGGAAAGTTTACAGATTTTTTTATTTTTCTTCATTTCCATCAGGCCTGTCATGACATTTCTTATCCGACGTACTTTACTCGCATAAAAAGGTTGGATGAAAACCATAGTTACTTTCCCAATACTTTTGGAGCTCACTTTATATGACTGGGCGATATGGTCAAAAATCCATATCACAATTTATCAAATTTTATTGAGTCTAATCATCCCGATGAAGATGTGAAGGACGATATTATATCCACCTAAATTAGACAGACTTGAGTATGAAATAGGGTATGGATACATTCCTCGAACCCCCGGTGCTGAACACAGCATACAGTGGGAAGTTTTAATTGTTTCGGGGATACCATTGGCGCCTTTGGCTTACCTGCGTGTGAGCTTGGAGGTGAGCTTGGTGAAGAGGTTGGAGGAGCCGCGGCTGCGGGACTGCGAGAGGGGTGTGGCGTCATGCGAGAGCGTGGGCGAAGCAGGCGGGCCGTTGTAGGTGGCAGTGCGGCGCTCCCGCAGCTGGCCGCCGTGGAAGGTGCTGCGGCTGGCCGTGCCACGGGGGAAATGCACCCGGTCGGGGGGCGTGGTGCCGCCAGGGTTCCGTTGACTGGACGTCGCCGTTGTGCTGGGGAGGAAAGCGGGGTGGAAGGAAGGAGAGGAGTTAAGGGTCAAGACTACACAATCAAGCCTGGGTCACGGTCTGTTTTCTACGTTAGGCAAAAAAGTTGGCTAATGGG
Source organism: Salvelinus alpinus (assembly GCF_045679555.1). Taxonomy (NCBI): domain Eukaryota; kingdom Metazoa; phylum Chordata; class Actinopteri; order Salmoniformes; family Salmonidae; genus Salvelinus; species Salvelinus alpinus. Next base: position 41,313,374 of record NC_092093.1, on the reverse strand, counting down.
TTCCAGGTTATTCATGTTCATAACAGGGGGTACCATCACCCTGCAGCAGATGTCAACTCGGATGGTTTGGTTAGTTATGACTTTATCAACCACATCATGTGAACACTTGTTTTTATTGTTTAGTTGACTAAAGAGTTAAAGGGAAACTAAAAACAGAACCTTTAGGACATTCGAGCCAATGAAAAAGAGGTTGCTTATCTTTGCTACATTAGGGATGGTTTGTTAAATCAGGTGGCTAGCACTACTTCGGACCAAATACACGTGGGTATGTTAGAGGAAAGAGACCAGAGCAGGAGGCAATCCTTCTTCGTATTAAGACACACATGGACCTTTAAAAGGGGTCCTCAGCCATTGGAGGTGGTGTTTTGGGGTGTGAAGCTAATTGAATGAGAAGTGAGCAAATGTGTGGGATGAGTGTTCGGGAGGGAAAGGGTACGATTGGTCAGAAACTCATTCAGTGGGAGGTCAGAGGGGGTTAGAGAGAGAGAGAGAAAGTGTGGACAGAGGGGGATGGAAAACGAGGTTAGAGAGAAAGATCAAATGGGGCCCCCTGGCCAAACCCCTTGGAGTTGGGGTGGGAAGCCTCTTACTTAGGCCTGAAGTCAACGCCTTCGGTAGGTGGCAGCGTTTGGCGGCATGTGTGGCCCGAAGCCGACAGGGCCTTCTGGTGGCGCAGGCGGACTGAGGCAGAGGAGGAGGTGAGGGCCTTGGAGTAGGCAGAGAGGCTAGTGGTGCAGGCCGCCGACATTTCACTCATGGTGCCCCCAAAGAGGACAGGAGGCGAAGTGGGGCGAAAAAAGCCACAGGGCCAGAGCAGAAAGCGTGGATTTTAATAAAGCATTGAGGGCATAAAAGGACAGAAAAGGCTCTATTGAATGAATGTACTGTAGCAGCAGTGTAGTATAGCTAGGTAGACAAGCAGAAGTTTATTAAGGGAGCTTATTTGGCAGTGGTGACTGCGTCTGTATTGGGTTGCACTGGTAAACGGGTGTGGATTGTCGAATGGATAGGAGTGTGTCGCCCTCAGTCCAATACATATCGGTTTTATTTATAATTGAGGGGAATTGGATCAGTGTATAACAATGCTCCATTGCACTAATTTTTGTTGTGAATGTCGTGAATAGTTGTGAATGTCGTGAATCATTCGCCGACATGAATGACTCATTCAAAAAGTCATCTTGTTGATAAATCTGAGCACTCAACATTAATTGCCATGGTAACACAAGGAATCTCGGCAAAACAAAATGTGCGTTTCTTAGTGGGCAAACCCAGGTAAGTCCATCCCCGTTTTACTCAATCGCTTCCATTTGGTGCCTAATGAACACGAGAAAGATGAAAGACTGTGACCCCTGCTAACCGACGGCGGTCAAATAACGGTCAAAAACCAATAGAGGACAAGCTTACATCTCAGTTTTAAACCATGAGTAGAAATTCAAACATACCTTCCAAGCACTTTTGTCCTCAAGATTCTCTTGGAATTGTCTGTCTTAAACATGACCAGGCTCATATAGTTGTAATCAGAACACTTCACCAAGCAGGCCATCTATTGTATTTTCGAAGAACTCAGAGTTAGGACTTTCAAAAGTGTTTTATCCAACGCTACATATGGACTACTTAAAAAGACAGGATAAGACAGTCCTTTCAAAGTAGCAGTCTTGCGTAATATACACTTTGGTTTTTCTTGAGCTTGACATTTACCGGCCCCAATGTATCATTCTGTTGTTCCAAACCAATGGGTTTCTGGCATGGCTGTGTCCCCCTAGTGTTACAGAGAAAACACTGTGTGATAATGATGAATAGGGCCTTCCGGCACCTCTATTGAAACAATAACCCCCCCTTCAGAGACACAGCGTTTAACTAGAACACCATATTCAAGGCCAGCATGAATTTTGAATAGGGTGCTGTACGGAGCTGCCGCGGGCATAATGTTTCTTCCAATAGTGTGGAAAGAGATGTGTGAAATTGTGTGTCTTTGTTCATGAGACAGAGAGTGTGAGAGTGCGTTCGTGAGAGTGTGTGTGTGAGAGAGTGCGAGCGTGCATGCGTTTGTGGGAGTGTGTTTGTGTGTGAGAGTGCCTTCGTGAGAGTGTGAAAAACCAAAGTGTATATTACCCAAGACTGCTACTTTGAAAGGGGGGAGGGGCAAAGCAAATAGTCTGGGTAGCCATTTGATTAGATGTTCAGGCGTCTTATGGCTTGGGGGTAAAAGCTGTTTAGAAGTCTCTTGGACCGAGTACCGCTTGCCATGCGGTAGCAGAGAGAACAGTATATAACTAGAGTGGCTGGAGTCTGACAATTTTTAGGGCCTTCCTCTGGTATAGAGGTCCTGGATAGGAGGATGCTTGGCCCCAGTGATGTACTGGGCCATACGCACTATCCTCTGTAGTGCCTTGCGGTCGGTAGCCGAGCAGTTTCCATACCAGGCAGTGATACAACCCGTCAGGATACTCTCTGGTGCAGCTGTAAACCCTTTTGAGGATCTGAGGACCCATGTCAAATATTTTCAGTCTCCTGAGGGGGAATAGGTTTTGTCGCACCCTCTTCACGACTGTCTTGGTGTGCTTTGGCCATGTTAGTTTGTTGCTGATGTGGACACTAAGGAACTTGAAGCTCTCAACCTGCTCCACTACAGCCCCGTCGATGAGAATGGGGGCGTGCTCAGTCCTCCTTTTCCTGTAGTCCACAATCATCTCCGTTATCTTGATCACGTTGAGGGAGAGGTTGTTGTCCTTGCACCACACGGTCAGGTCTCTGACCTCCTCCCTGCAGGCTGTCTCGTCGTTTTCGGTGATCAAGCCTACCACTGTTGTGTCACCGGCAAACTTAATGGTGGTGTTGGAGTTGTGCCTGGCCGTGCAGTCATGAGTGATCAGCGCGGCGGATGTGTTGTTACCTACCCTTACCACCTGGGGGCAGCCCATCAGGAAGTCCAGGATCCAGTTGCAGAGGGAGGTGTTTAGTTCCAGGGTCCTTAGCTTATTGATGAGCTTTGTGGGCACTATGGTGTTGAACGCTAAGCTGTAGTCAATGAATAGCATTCTCACATAGGCGTTCCTTTTGCCCAGGTGTGAAAGGGCAGTGTGGAGTGCAATAGAGATTGTATCATCTGTGGATCTGTTGGAGTGGTATGCAAATTGGAGTGGGTCTAGGGTTTCTGGGATATTGATGTGAGCAATGAACAGCCTTTCAAAGCACTTCATGGCTCCAGACATGAGTGCTACGAGTCATTAGTCATTTAGGCAGGTTACCTCGGTGTTCTTGGGCGCAGGGACTATGGTGGTCTGCTTAAAACATGTTGGTAATACAGACTCAGACATGGAGAGATTGAAAATGTCAGTGAAGACACTTGCCAGTTGGTCAGCGCATGCTCGGAGTACACGTCCTGGTAATCCGTCTGGCCCTGCAGCCTTGTGAATGTTGACCTGTTTAAAGGTCTTACTCACATTGGCTGCGGAGAACATGTTCACACAATCATCCAGAACAGCTGATGATCTCAATACATTTTTCAGTGTTACTTGCCTCAAAGCGAGAACTAATTTTGCTCGTCTTACTGGGCAGCTCTCGGCTGTGCTTCTCTACGTAGTCTGTAATAGTTTGCAAGCCCTGCTACATCCGACGAGCATCGGATCCGGTGCAGTACGTTTCGATCTTAGTCCTGTATTGACTCTTTGCCTGTTTGATGGTTCGTCGGAGGGTATAGCGGTATTTCTTATAAGCTTCCAGGTTAGAGTCCCGCTCCTTGAAAGCGGCAGCTCTACCCTTTAGCTCAATGCGGATGTTGCCTGTAATCCATGGCTTCTGGTTGGGGTATGTTTGTACAGTCACTGTGGGGATGACGTTATCAATGCACTTATTGAGGAAGCCAGTGACTGATGTGGTGTACTCCTCAATGCCATCGGAAGAGTCCCAGAACATATTCCCAGTCTGTGCTAGCAAAACAGTCCTGTAGCTTAGCATCTGCTTCATCTGACCACGTTTTTGTTGGCTCAGTCACAGGTGCTTCCTGCTTTAATTTTTGCTTGTAAGCAGGAATCAGGAGGATATAATTATGGTTATATTTGCCAAATGGAGGGCGAGGGAGATCTTTGTACGCATGTCTGTGTGTGGAGTAAAGGTGGTGTAGAGTTGTTTTCCCTCTGGTTGCACAATTGACATGCTGGTAGAAATGAGGTAAAACGGATTTACTAAGTTTCCCTGCATTAAAGTCCTCAGCCACTAGGAGCGCCACCTCTGGATGAGCGTTTTCCTGTTTGCTTATGGCGGTATACAGCTCATTGAGTGCGGTCTTAGTGCCAGCATCGGTTTGTGGTGGTAAATAGACAGCTACGAAGGATATAGATGAACACTCTCTAGGTAGATAGTGTGGTCTACAGCTTATCATGAGATACTCTACCTCAGGCGAGCAAAATATCGAGACTTCCTTAGATATCATGCACCAGCTGTTGTTTACAAATATACATAGACTCCCACCCCTTGTCTTATCAGAGGCTGCTATTCTATCCTGCCGGTCCATTGTATAACCCGCCAGCTGTATGTTACTCATGATGTCGTTCAGCCACGACTCGGTGAAACGTAAGATATTACAGTTTTTAATGTCATGGTGGTAGGATATACGTGCTTTTAGTTCGTCCATTTGATTATCGAGCGATTGTACGTTGGCCAATAGTACCGATGGCAAAGGCAGATTAGCCACTCGTCGCCTGTTCCTCACAAGGCACCCCGATCTCCTTCCGCAGAATCTCTCTTTCTCCTGCGAATGACGGGGATGAGTGCCTGTTCGGGTGTCTTGGAAAATCCCTCTCGTCCGGCTCATTAAAGAAAAAATCTTCTTCCAGTTTTTTAAAAACGTGTGTGTATGCATGCATCTGGGTCTGTGTGCCTGTATTTAGGGGGCCAGGAGGGACAACAGGACAGACAGAGCTTTGGCTTCCCTCACCTGTTCTCTTTTCCATTCTGGATGACAGCAGAGTGGCGGTCCGAGGCATTCCTGTCACTACACACATACGTGTTCCTCCTCGTCATGCCCCCTGACACTGAGTTAGCCTGGAGGGAGAGAGAGAGGGTTATGAAAAGAGAGAAAGAGGATAAGGGTGAGAGAGTGAAAGAAAGAGAGGAATTTTTGTTTTCAAAGAACACAATCCAGTTACACTGTTGTGCTTTGGCAATGTCAGTTCTTTCACTTTTCGTGCCAATAAAGTGTCTTCAATTGAATTGATAGAGGGTGAGGAAGGAAGCTGAGATAGATGGTGACGGACAGAGAAATAGATACGGAAATAATGAAAGAACAAACAGAAGAAAGAACGTCATGCAGACTACAACACACTAGCTCATAACTGTAGAAGAATTATGGAGTGGAAAATAGGCAATCAAAGGAAAAACAAGAGAAGATACTGCACCAATGAGGACCAGTACAAATGCTGTAAACATTCTCTCTCTGTCTCTTTTTCTAACATTGACATCAACACTACCCTGTGAGCGAGAATGTTCGTGTGTTAATGTCTGCGTAATTGTGGTTGGTGTGTGAACCTGTGTGTGTATACACTATACAGTGCATTTGGAAGTATATAGACCCCTTCACTTTTTTCACATTTTGTTACATTACAGCCTTATTCCAACATTGATATAAAAAATGTTTAATGATCATCAATCTACACACAATAAACCATAATGACGAAACAAAAACTTGTTTAGAAATGTTTGCAAATAAAAATGTAAATATCACATTTACGTAAGTAATCAGACCCTTTACTCAGTACATTGTTGAAGCACCTTTGGCAGCGAATACAGCCTCGAGTCTTCTTGATATGTATGACGCTACAAGCTTGGCACACCTGTATTTGGGGAGTTTCTCCCATTCTTCTCTGCAGATCCTCTCAAGCTCTGTCAGGTTGGATGGGAAGCATTGATGCACAGTTATTTTCAGGTCTCTCCAGAGATGTTCAGTCGGGTTCATGTCCGGGCTCTGGCTGGGCCACTCAAGGACATTTAGAGACATGTCACGAAGCCACTCCTGCGTTGTCTTGGCTGTGTGCTTAGGGTAGTTGTCCTGTTGGAAGGTGAACCTAGCCCCAGACGTCCTGAGCGCTCTGGAGCAGGTTTTCATCAAGGATCTCGCTGTACTTTGCTCCGTTCATCTTTCCCTTGATCCTGACTAATCTCCCAGTCCCTGCAGCTGAAAAACATCCACACAGCATGTTGCTGCCACCACCATGCTTCACCGTAGAGATGGTACCAGGTTTCTTCCAAATGTGACGCTAGACATTCAGGCCAAAAAGTTAAATATTGGTTTCATCAGACCAGAGAATCTTGTTTCTCTTGGTCTGAGAGTCCTTTAGGTTCCTTCTGGCAAACTACAAGTGAGCTGTCGTGCCTTTTACTAAGGAGTGGCTTCCATCTGACCACTCTACCATAAAGGCCTGATTGGTAAAGTGCTGCAGAGATGGTTGTCCTTCTGGAAGGTTCTCCCATCTCCACAAAGGAACTCTGGAGTTCTGTCAGACTGACCATTAGGTTCTTGGTCACCTCTCTGACCAAGGTCCTTCTCCCCCGATTGCTCAGTTTTTGGCCGGGCGGCCAGCTCTAGGAAGAGTCTTGGTGATTCCAAACTTCTTCCATTTAAGAATGATGGAGGCCACTGTGTTCTTGGGGACCTTCAATGCTGTAGAAATGTTTCGGTACACTTCCCCAGATCTGTGCCTTGAAACAATCCTGTCTCGGAGCTCTACGGACAATTCCTTCGACCTCATAGTTTGGTTTTTGCTCTGACATGCACTGTCAACTGTGGGACCTTATTTTGACAGGTGTGCCTTACCAAATCATGTCCAATTAATTGAATTTATCACAGGTGGATTACAATCAAGTTGTAGAAACATTTTAAGGATGATCAATGGAAACAGGATGCACCTGAGACATTTTTTGTCTCATAGCAAAGGCTCTGAATACTTATGTAAATAAGGGTTCTATTTTTTATACATTTGCAAAAATGCTTTGTCATTATGGGGTAATTGTGTGTAGATTGGTGAGAAAAAACAAAAATGTAATCCATTTTAGAATAAGGCTGTAATGTAACAAAATGTGAAAAAAGTCAAGGGGTTTGAATACTTTACGAATGCACTGTGTATACGAAACGTCTAGGAGCAACAACCGCTCAGCCGCGAAGTGGTAGGCCCACACAAGCTCACAGAACAGGACTGCCGAGTGCTGAAGCGCGTAAAAACCATCTGTCCTCAGTTGCAACACTCACTACTCAGTTCCAAACTGCCTATATATGAAATGGATTTCTATGGCCGAGTAATCACACACAAGCCTAAGATCACCATGCGCAGCCTGCCGAGTGGCACAGCGGTCTAAGGCACTGCATCACAGTGCTTGAGGCGTCATTACTGACCCGGGTTCAATCCCAGGCTGTGTCACAACCGCCGTGACCGGGTGTCCCATAGGGCGGCGCACAATTGGCCCAGCGTCGTCCGGGTTAGGAAAGGATTTGGCCGGGGGGGCTTTCCTTGGCTCATTGCGTTCTAGTGACTCCTTGTGGCGGGCCTGGCGCCTGCAGGTGGACTTCGGTTGTCAGTTGAGCGGTGTTTCCTCCACATTGGCGCAGCTGGCTTCCGGGTTAAGCGGGGGCGGATGTTAAGAAGTGCGGTTTGGCGGGTCATGTTTCGGAGGACGCATGACTCGACCTTTGCCTCACCCGAGTCTGTTGGGGAGTTGTAGCGATGAGACAAAATAGTAATTGGGGAGAAAAAGGGGGTCAAATACAAAAAAAAGACAAATATTCTCATGCACAATGCCAAGCGTTGGCTGGAGTGGTGTAAAGCTCGCCGCCATTGGACTCTGGAGCAGTGGAAATGCGTTCTCTGGAGTGATGAATCACGCTTCACCATCTGGCAGTCCGACATACGAATCTGGGTTTGGCGGATGCCAGGAGAACGCTACCTGCCCGAATGCGTAGTGCCAACTGTAAAGTTTGGTGGAGGAGGAATAACGGTCTGGAGCTGTTTTTCATGGTTCGAGCTAGGCCCCTTAGTTCCAGTGAAAGGAAATATTAACGCTACAGCATACAATGACATTGTAGACGATTCAGTGCTTCCAACTTTGTGGCAACAGTTTGGGGAAGGCCCTTTCCTGTTTCAGCATGACAATGCCCCCGTGCACAACGCAACGGTCCGTACAGAAATGGTTTGTTGAGATTGGTGTGGAAGAACTTGACTGGCCTGCACACCTTTGGGATGAATTGAATAGCCAACTGCGAGCCTGGCCTAATCGCCCAACATCACTAATGCTCGTGGCTGAATGGAAGTCCCTACAGCAATGTTCCAACATCTAGTTGAAAGCCTTCCCAAAAGAGTGGAGGCTGTTGTAGCAGCAATTAATGACCATGATTTTTGAATGAGTGTAGTGTATCTTCCGTGTGTATATTCTTTGTACTCACGGTGGGTGTGGTGGAGCCTTTCTTGTGGTCGGGGATGTCGGCCTCGTTGGGGTTGTTGGCATTATCCAGTAGAGGACTGGCAGGGGCAATGCCGCCACTGCGCCCACCCGACGAACCAGACTTCCGGGTCTGAGCACCCCCGTCCTCTTTGTAGTCGCCGTTGTCGGCTGAGGTGGTCTGGCTCCTCTTGGGGTAGCCCACCGAGGGGATGGACGGACCGGCTGGATGGATGGAGGGAGAGATACAGGGATCAGTGTGGAGTTAGAAGAATGGGAACTGTGCTGCATTGGAGGTTCACATCCATCTTCCTATATTATCCCATATTCTCTTTACCTCCTTTCCTCCTGTCCCACTTACATCATCTTCCTCCCTCCCCTCTCTCCTCCCTCCCTGCCCCTCTCTCTCCCTCCCTCCCAACCCCTCTCTCTCTCTCCCTCCCTCCCAGCCCCTCTCTCTCTCTCCCTCCCTCCCAGCCCCTCTCTCTCCCTCCCTCCCAGCCCCTCCCAGCCCCTCTCTCTCCCTCCCTCCCAGCCCCTCTCTCTCCCTACCTCCCAGCCCCTCTCTCTCTCTCCCTCCCTCCCAGCCCCTCTCTCTCTCTCCCTCCCTCCCAGCCCCTCTCTCTCCCTCCCTCCCTCCCAGCCCCTCTCTCTCTCTCCCTCCCTCCCTCCCAGCCCCTTTCTCTCTCTCCCTCCCACCCAGCCCCTCTCTCTCTCTCCCTCCCACCCAGCCCCTCTCTCTCCCTCCCACCCAGCCCCTCTCTCTCCCTCCCACCCTGCCCCTCTCTCTCCCTCCCTCCCCCCTCTTCCCTGCCCCCTACCAGCCCCTCTCTCTCCCTCTGCTCCCTCCATGCCCCCTCTGCTCCCTCCATGCCCCCTCTGCTCCCTCCATGCCCCCTCTGCTCCCTCCATGCCCCCTCTGCTCCCTCCATGCCCCCTCTGCTCCCTCCATGCCCCCTCTGCTCCCTCTCACTCACCCTGGTCGCTGTAGCGTCTCTGTTTCTGGGTGCTGGAGATGGACCGCTGGGTCTTGAGATGGGCAGAAGACTGGTCGTTGTTGTTGTGCTCGCTGGCGGGCCGCGCCTTGGCCAGAGACAAGTTACTGCTAGAGCTGGAGTCACTGGCCTCCAACTTCGAGAGAGAAGAAAGGTTTCCAATTAAATCACGCTGCAGATGAGTTTCACTGTATTTTTTGGACAGATCTGTGCTCTTTTGAAAAGTCACTCAATATGTTTAACATAGCATTTCAAATAGGGACATGTGTGACTGTGACGGTACCATCCAAACAGACTGTATCACTTCAGATATCATGCATGTCATTTGGTTTCAAACCTGTATACTTTCAACCACTTAAATTGTGCTAAAAGCGAGGAACCAAGACATGATAGAACCAGTGCTTTCTAACATGGTAATTTATGGCCAGGTACTGGGTCAATCCCAAATCGTCCCTTTAACCCTACACACTTGTGGAGATTGAGAGGATTTGATTGGTATAAGCAATATTGTGAAACTTCCACCGAGCCTATCAGAGGGCAAGGTGGAGCTATTACCAGATTGATTACACAGGTCAAATCCTCTCAGCATCCGCTCAGTGCAGGGCTTGGGGGACAATTTGGGATTGGGCCACTCTTGCCCAGTCTGTCCTTACCTCTGTGGACTTCCTGCCCAGTAGCAGGTAGGTGGCGGTGATCTCATCGTACTTCATCTTGGTTAAAGACTCAGTGACCTCCTCTTGAGTGTAGCCCATCTCCACCATGATGTCTGCAGGGGATCAGGAGTGGGACAGGACAGGACATTAGACCTTATAACCGGAACCTCGATCAGAAGCTAGGCTTCAGAGGCCAGCCAGCTAATTAGCTACTAGCTATTTAGTCATTGTTAGCCACCGCTAGCAGTCTTTACCTTTAGCACAGACACCAGCTACTTTAGTCCGGATAATATCTGCCAGTCTGCATAGTGCAATATCAGCCCTGAGCATATCGGACTGCTTTTCCCCCCCCCACTACATCTCCGGATTCCTGCCGCAAGGTCTGGACCATTACACCGGATCATCGCCGCTAGCTAGCGGCTACCGAGTGGCTATCGTGGCTAACGCCCTTGTCCAGAAGCAAGCAGCAGTTAGTTAGCCTCGAGCTAGGCCCATTCCCCCGGCTAGCAAACAAAGTACACCAACTACAATACCTCTCTTGCCAATTGGCCTGGACCCTCTGTCGACACAGAGCCCCGCCGATCCATCACGACTGGTCTGCTGATGTATTTCGGCCGATGTGCTCTCAACCGGCCTCTGCGTCGTTGATGTTGGTGAGGACCCAGCTACTAGCCCCAGCCTGCTAACTCTCTGAGCGCCGTGTCTACCGCTCGCCTAGCGTAGTGACGACTGTCGAGCGGCTCACCGTTTCGTCCATTGCTGCTTATTGGACACTATGATCACTCGGCTACACAGCTGATGCCTACTGGACTGTTCATTAACACGGTACTCATTTTGTTTATTTGTCAGCCCCAGCCTCGAACTCAGGCCCCGTGTGTAGCTAACTGACCCTCTCTGCCTATTCATTACCATTTACCCGTTGTTGTTGTCTTAGCTGTTTACCCGTTGTTGTCTTAGCCCTCCCAATCAACACCTGTGATTGCTTTATGCCTCCCTCTAATGTCAATCTGCCTTGTATACTGTTGTTTAGGGTAGCTCTGATTGTTTTACTGCGGAGCCCCTAGTCCCTCTCTACATGCCTCGGTTAGCTCCCTTGCCCCACCCCAACACACATGCAGAGACCGCACCTAGTTTAACTGGCGCCTCCAGAGATGCAGCCTCTCTCATCGTCACTCAATGCCTAGGTTTACCTCCACTGTTCTCGCACCCTACCGTGCCCTTGTCTGAGCATTATGCCCTAAATCTATCCTACCACGCCCAGAAGTCTGCTCTGTTCTGAACGCACTAGATGACGAGTTCTTATAGCCTTTAGCCGTACCCTTATCCTACTCTATTCCTCTGGTGATGTAGAGGTTAACCCAGGACCTGTGTGTCCCTAAGCGCTCTCATTTGTTGACTTCTGTAACCGGAAAAGCCTTGGGTTCATGCATGTTAACATCAGAAGCCTCCTCCCTAAGTTTGTTTTATTCACCGCTTTAGCACACTCTGCCAACCCGGATGTTCTAGCCGTGTCTGAATCCTGGCTTAGGAAGGCCACCAAAAATTCAGAAATGTCCATCTCCAATTACAACATTGTCCGTCAAGATAGAACTGCTAAAGGGGGCGGAGTTTAAATCTACTGTAGAGATAGCCTGCAGAGTTCTGTCCTACTATCCAGGTCTCTGCCCAAACAGTTCGAGCTTCTACTTTTAAAAATCCATCTCTCCAGAAATAAGTCTCTCACTGTTGCCGCTTGTTATAGACCCCCCTCAGCCCCCAGCTGTGCCCTGGACACCATATGCTAATTGATTGCCCCCCATCTATCATCAGAGTTCATACTGTTAGGTGACCTAAACTGGGACATGCTTAACACCCCGGCCGCCCTACAATCTAAGCTAGACGCCCTCAATCTCCAACAAATTAGCAAGGAACCAACCAGGTACAACCCCAAATCCGTAAACATGGGCACCCTCATAGATATCATCCTGACCAACTTGCCCTCTAAATACACCTCTGCTGTCTTCAACCAGGATCTCAGCGATCACTGCCTCATTGCCTGCGTCCGTTATGGGTCCGATCACCCCTCATCACTGTCAAACGCCCCCTAAAACACTTCTGCAAGCAGGCCTTTCTAATCGACCTGGCCCGGGTATCCTGAAAGGATATTGACCTCATCCCGTCAGTAGAGGATGCCTGGTTATTCTTCAAAAGTGCCTTCCTCACCATCTTAAATAAGCATGCCCCATTCAAAAAAACATCCTGTGGCGCACTGCATTAGCTTCGAATAGTCCCCGCGATATGCAACTTTTCAGGGAAGTCAGTTAGTTAGAAAAGTTAGTTTGAAAAAAGGCTAGCTTTTTCAAACAGAAATGTGCATCCTGCAGCACTAATTCCAAAAAGTTTTGGGACACTAAAGTCCATGGAGAATAAGAGCACCTCCTCCCAGCTGCCCACTGCACTGAGACACTGTCACCAAACACTGTCACCAACGACAAATCCACGATAATCGAGAATTTCAAGAAGCATTTCGCTACGGCTGGCCACGCTTCCACCTAGTTACCCCAACCCCGGCCAACAGCTCTGCGCCCTCCCCGCAGCAACTGGCCCAAGCCCCCCTCCCCCCCCCCCCCCCCCCCCCCCCAGAGTCTGGATCCCTACAAATCAGCTGGACTACACAATCTGGACCCTCTCTTCCTAAAATTATCCACCGCCATTGTCGCAACCCCTATTACTAGCCTGTTCAACCTCTCTTTCGTATCGTCTGAGATTCCTAAAGATTGGAAAGCTGCCGCGGTCATCTCCCTCTTCAAAGGGGGAGACACTCTAGACCCAAACTGTTATAGACCTATATCTATCCTACCCTGCCTTTCTAAGGTCTTCGAAAGCCAAGTTAACAAACAGATCACCGACCATCTCGAATCCCACCGTACCTTCTCCGCTATGCAATCTGGTTTCCGAGCTGGTCACGGGTGCACCTCAGCCACGCTCAAGGTCCAAAACAATATCATAACCGCCATCAATAAAAAACAGTACTGTGCAGCCGTCTTCATTGACCTGCCCAAGGCTTTCGACTCTGTCAATCACTGCATTCTTATCGGCAGACTCATAAGCCTTGGTTTCTCTAATGACTGCCTCGCCTGGTTCACTAACTACTTCTCAGATAGAGTTCAGTGTGTCAAATCAGAGGGCATGTTGTCCGGACCTCTGGCAGTTTCTATGGGAGTGCCACAGGGTTCAGTTCTCGGTCCGACTCTTTTCTCTGTATATATTAATGATGTCGCTCTTGCTGCGGGTGATTCTCTAATCCTCATTTGCACACACTGTATACAGATTTTCTATTGTGTTATTGACTGTACGGTTGTTTATCCCATGTGTAACTCTGTGTTGTTGTTTTTGACTGCACTGCTTTGCTTTATCTTGGCCAGGTAGCAGTTGTAAATGAGAACTTGTTCTCAACCTACCTAGTTAAATAAAAGTGAAATACATTTTTTAAATAAAAACACCCAATAGGCTGTGGCCTGTGGTCGTCTAGCAGTTAGGGCTGCTGCCTACAGAGCACACATCTACCATGTCGGCGTGGGTTTGAATCCGGCCCACACCCTTCTGACACAAACCCTCTCAACTTTCCCGTCTCTCCCTCTCACGGCCTCTATTCAATAAAGAAACAAATATGTGAGGAAAAAATCAAATAACCAATAGGCTGGGAGTGTGTGAACATCTATCGCCATTTCCTATTTATTAAGGGGGAACCAAAAATACTAGGGGGCATTGAACTTATTAATTTAATTGAATAAACATTATTAATCCCACAAGGCTAAATTGGATGTACAGCAACAACATACTAATGCATACATCAGAGGCATATTGACAGAGCACTGACGGCTGGTGAAACAAACAAAACTCAACCCAAAAACTAAATCTAAAATGAAGACCGTAAATAAAGGTGAATAAACTGTACATAATGTGGGGAAACAAACAGGGCCTCCTTGTTGTTGAGGTTGTGGAATATCCTTTCTGACACACACTCGTCTCTCTCCCACTGCTGAGTGAGATCAATGCTGCCATCGACAGAGGGCATGGTAGGGGACGGGGCAAGCCCTGGGGGTCCGAGTGTAAAGAACCAGGCCTGCCAGTCTGTATCAACTTGTGGATCTGTGTGTGCGTTTGTGTGTTCGCACGCACACATGTATTTCAATAATGACTGTGTTACTGAGTGTGGTTCTGTTAATGCATGGTCGTGTATGATTTTTAATGACTCTGTGTGTTTTAATGACTGTGTGTGTGTGTGTCTAAGTGAAGTGCTAGACCATGTGCTGCTTGCGTGTGTCTGAAAACAACACAGCTCTGCCAGGCTCACGTTGGGCACAGCATGCAAGGCTAGCCCCTAACACAGGGTGTAAGGGGCGATTCCCTCTAAATACACGTGCCAACCCATCTGAATCAGGTGTGTTAGAGCTAGACAGGAACAAAAGCCTGTATACTCAGTAACTCTCCATGAAGAGGCATGACCATCCCTGGTTTAATAAAGTCATTGACAGTATCCCAAATGGCACCCTATTCCCTACATAGTGCACTACTTTTGACCAGAGCCCTATCAAACATAGTACATTATATAGGGAATGGGGTGCCATTTAGGACGATACAGTGTATAGATTTATAGATGTAAAGCCAGTCCCCAATTCCCTCCCTAACCCCTCCTTAATGCAGATCTAAGGTGTAAGCAATATGGTAGAAGCTCCAACCCTACACTCTTTAAACCTATACCTGTTCAGATCTGAAAAAATTGAAAGGTAAGGAAGCAAATTGGGAGTGTTTGAGTCAATGTACCTATTCTCTTCTGGTCTGTGATGTCCTGTTCTGGCTCCATGAATGGCTTCAGTTCATTCTCCTCTAGGCCTGCGTTTATCCACCGGTCCTTCATGATTTGCTATGAGGGAGAAGGACAGACACAAACATCAGTCTCTGCTCTAGAGGCCCAATTACCCGCCAAACGAAGAGGAATTTCATAACAGTGATGCCCAATCCTAAATCAACCACTCACCCCTACACCATGCGCATATGCACGTAGATCTGTAAAGGATTGGATAGATACTAACAGCAATTTGAAAATATTTTCACCTAAGCTATCAAAAGGCAAAATTAGGAGCCATTATAATATTGCTTATCTAATCCTTTCAGATCTACCCAAGTGAGGTAATGGCGAGGGCCCGCGGGTAGGGGCAAGGGGTCGATTTGGGATTGGGTAAAATAGTGACATATGCAGTGCATTAAGAAATGATTCAGACCTCTTGACTTTTTCTACATTTTGTTACGTTACAGCCTTATTCTAAAATGGATTACATTCCTTTTCCCCTCAATACCCCATAAGAACAAAGCAAAAACATTTTTTTTTTTTTTTTTTAAGAAATGTTTGCTAATTATTTATATATTTTAAACAGAAACACCTCATTTACATAAGTATTCAGACCCTTTACTCAGTACTTTGTTGAAGCACCCTTGGCAGCAAAAACAGGACGAGTCTCAGAGCAAAGGGTCTGAATACTTATGTAAATTAGGTGTTGCTGTTTTCAATGTTTTTTAATTAGCAAAAAATGTCTAAAAACATGTTTTCGCTTTGTCATTATGGGGTATTGTGTGGAGATTGATGATGAAAAAATGTAACTTAACCAATTTTAGAGCAAGGCTGTAATGTAGCAAAATGTGGAAAAATTGAAGGGATCTGAATACTTTTCGAATGCACTGTTTGTGCCGGTCTCTTTCTGCTTCGGCCAACTCTTTTCTCATAGGCTTGTTTGACAAGACCAGGAAGTGGGGTTGCTGAATGTAGAACCAGCCTGGCACCCTACCCTGAATGTTAGGAATGGATCCTTTAGTACAGGGGTAATGACAGGGTTGGACTCAATTCCATTTCAATTCACATTTGGTTCAATTCTTTGAATTTAAATAGTATTGTGCCCAGCTCTGGTACTCAAGTCACAGCTTGGACGTCTGCAGTACTGCTGGTTTTAGATTCTTCCTGGTAGTAAAATGATTGATTCATTTCACTGAATGGCCCGAGATGCCATTCACCTAGGTTGTGTTCATTGGGGCGCACCACAGAAAACATTTCAAAACGTTTTTCAACAGAGAACACCAGCAAGCGTTGGTGCCTAATGAAATCGACCCTAGTGTCCCATGTCTGAATTGTTCCTTGATTAGAAGGGAAGGATGAAAACCAGTAGAGTGGCGGACCTCCAGGTCCAGATTTGACAGAGGGGGGTAGGGTTGGGACCAATTCCAATTTCATTTCAAATCAGGAATTGACTGAATTGAAATAGAATTCACCACAACTCTGGATGAGGGTCCGTAGAAGGACTGTCGGTCAGTAGAGTAGTTTACTGGGGTCACATTCAGCAGAGAACTTTACATACCATTCAGATTGAAGAATAAATCTTTCTCTCTCAAGAGGGAATCGTGTCAACTGTATACAATATATTTATATCTGCAACATTCTGGAACGTTGCAACATCCTGAACGCGACCCAGGATCCATTCCAATGGGGAGCATCTGATAAGTTGAATGGGGGAGCCAGAGTTGGGCTCAGTTCCATTTCACTTCAGCCATTTCAGGGAATCGAATGCTTTGGTTCACATTTTTGGGACTTTTAGCATAAAGCAAGATTGAGATCTTAGTGTTTTCATTCCGAGCTAGGTAAAAAAGCAGTTTTCCTAAAATGGCCTTATAAATGGGGATGTACCAGTGTTTGAGCCTGCATGTTGCAAGTGATGTCCACCTGACAGCACTGTAGCGATCGCAAAGGGCTGCAAGATACACAGCGCAAAGAGCCTTCATTGTAGAGCTAGAGTCTTGAGTCACATAAATAGTATGACCATAGTCCAAGTACAACAAAACTATTTTCTCGCGGCATAGGAAAACAAGCTTTGTGCCGATAATAGAACCCAATACGCAGCTTGAGTTTCCTGGCAAGGTTCTCCACATGGGTGGTGAAGCTCAACTTCTCATCCACCCAACCTCCCTGATATTTGTACGTTCTGATTTGCTCTATAGAATGTCAATCCAAGGTAGTAATTACATGGTTTTCAGGGTGGTTAGTATTAGAAAATAGCAAGCATTTTGTTTTAGAAGATTTCAGAACAAGCTTGAAATTGTACAGATTCTGTTGAACGATGTTAAAAGCTGTTAGAGCTTTTTCAAAAGCCAAAGTCAAACTGCTGCCACTTGAATAGAGAACAGTGTCAGCCACATAAAAATGAACATCAGCTGTCTCAATATGGCTCCCAATGTTGTTGATATAGATAATAAACAGAGGACCTAAAATGTATCTTTACGGTGCCCGACTCACAACCATCTGTGCTTGAAAATACAGAGAGAGGTACTCAGTAATGTGTTGTATTGGATTTGCCCCAAACATAACACGTTGTATTCAGGACAAAAAGTGAATTGCTTTGCCTCATTTTTAGCTGTATATTTTTAGCTGATGTTGCAAACAGGATGCATGTTTTTATTCTGTAGAGGCTTATTTATTTTCACTCCGTCAAAGAGGTTAGTATTGTGGAGTAACTACAATGTTGTTGATCCATCCTCAGTGTTCTCCTACCACAGCCATTAAACTCTGGAACTGTTTTAAATTCACCATTGGCCTCCGTTTCCTTCCTCTCCGCAACTTAAGTCAGGAAGGACGCCTGTATCTTTGTAGTGACTGGGTGTATTGATACACCATCCAAAGTGTAATTAATGACTTCACCATGCTCAAAGGGATATTCAATGTCTGCTTTTTTTGTTTTTATACATCTACCAATAGGTGCCCTTCTTTGCGAGGCATTGGAAAACCTCCCCGGTCTTTGTGGTTGAATCTGTATTTGAAATTCATTGCTTGTTAAGCAAATGTTTACTCCTAAACTTATTTAGGCTTGCCATAACAAAGGAGTTGAATACTTATTGACTCAGGACATTTCAGCTTTATTGTTTATTAATTTATTTAAAAAAAATAGTAATAATAATTAATTCCACTTTGACAATATGGGGTATTGTGTGTAGGCCAGTGACCAAAAATATCTACATTTAATACTCAGGCTTTAACATAACAAAATGTGGAAAAAGTCAAGGCACTCTTGTTCACAAACCACTCCAGACATTACCAGTAATCCCAATAGACTTCAATATCTGCACCAAGACAGACAGTATGTTCCACACTGTCAAACGCCTTTGACTAGTCTATCGATACAGATACACAATGAAGAGTCTTATCCAGAACACAGTGAATATCATTCAAAACCCTCAACGTTGCTATGACAGTGCTGTGGCTAGACCTGAAACCTGATTGCATACCACTCAAAATGTTGTTTTCCTGGAGGCAAGGCCTCCAATACCTCTGCCAGAACAGACTATTTAGATGTGGGCCAATAGTTATTCAGAAGACCTCCTTTCAAAAGAGGTTGGACAAATCCTGATTTCCACAACTTGGATATTTCATTCTAGGGTGAGGTTAAAGATGCATGTTAACTCATCCTCCTGAAACTTGAAAGCATTTTACACGACAATACTGATCCCCTTCACTCAAATACTCATCCCCTTCACTCAAAATGCAGTCACAGCAGCAGCCAGACAAGGGGAAAGAAACTTCTTCTAAAGAAAATGAAAACAGATAGACATGGGGACTATTTGATTCCAACATCCATTAGGCTGTATAATAGATAGTCTGTTGGTCCCAAGAGTATACACCATATTGCACTTTCACTTTAAACGTGTAGCTATAGCACTTTGAATGAATTATTGTGTAGTTTAGGTTTTCATGTTGTATGTATTTTTAGGACATGAACAAATGAATTTCCCCCTGGTGGGATAATAAAGTTGATATGAATCTAAAGGAGGAGCAATGACGTCTGCAGCTCCAAGACAGAGACCTGGAGAAGGCTTGCTTTTTTATTTCATTTCACCTTTATCTAACCAGGTAGGCCAGTTGAGAACAAGTTCTCATTTACAACTGCCACCTGGCCAAGATAAAGCAAAGCAGTGCAACAACACAGAGTTACACATGGGATAAACAAACGTACAGTCAATAACACAATAGAAAAATCTATATACAGTGTGTGCAAATGTAGTAAGATTAGGGAGGTAAGGCAATAAATAGGCCATAGTGGCGAAATAATAAACAAATTGAAAATAAACACTGGAGTGATAGATGTCCAGAAGATGAATGTGCAAGTAGAGATACTGGGGTGCAAAGGAGAAAGAAAATAACAACATGGGGATGAGGTAGTTGGGTGGGCTATGTACAGTATAGGTGCAATGATCGGTAAACTGCTCTGACAGCTGATGCTTAAAGTTAGTGAGGGAAATATAAGTCTCCAGCTTCAGTGATTTTTACAATTCGTTCCAGTCATTGGCAGCAGAGAACTGGAAGGAAAGGCGGCCAAAGGAAGAGTTGGCTTTGGGGTTGACCAGTGAAACACCCACCCGCGTGTTGCTATGGGGACCAGTGAGCTAAGGAAGAGCTTTACCTAGCTAAGACTTATAGATGACCTGGAGCCAGTGGGTTTGGAGACAAATATGAAGCGAGGGCCAGCCAACGAGAGCATACAAGTCACAGTGGTGGGTAGTATATGGGGCTTTGGTGACAAAACGGATGGCACTGTGATAGACTACATCCAATTTCCTGAGTAGTGTTGGAGGCTATTTTGAAAATGACATCGCCGAAGGCAAGGATCGGTAGGATAGTCAGTTTTACAAGGGTGTTTGGCAGCATGAGTGAAGGATGCTCTGTTGCGAAATAGGAAGCCGATTCTACATTTAATTTGGATTGAAGATGCTTAATGTGAGTCTGGAAGGAGAGTTTACACTAAACCAGACACCTAGGTATGTGTAGTTGTCCACATATTCTAAATCAGAACCGTACAGAGTAGTGATGCTCGACGCGCGGGCAGGTGCGGGCAGCGATCGGTGGAAGAGCATGCATTTAGTTTTGCTTGCATTTAAGAGCAGTTGGAGGCCACGGAAGGAGTGTTGTATGGCATTGAAGCTCGTCTGGAGGGTTGTTAATACAGTGTCCAAAGAAGGTCCAGAAGTATACAGAATGGTGTCTTCTGCATAGAGGTGGATCAGAGAATCACCAGCAGCAAGAGCGACATCATTGATGTATACAGAAAAAAAGAGTCAGCCCGAGAATTGAACCCTGTGGCATCCCCATAGAGACTGCCAGAGGTCCAGACAACAGGCCCTCCGATTTGACACACTGAACTCTATCTGAGAAGCAGTTGGTGAACCAGACGAGGCAGTCATTTGAGAAACCAAGGCTGTTGAGTCTGCCGATAAGAATGCGGTGATTGACAGAGTCGAAAGCCTTGTCCAGGTCGATGAATACGGCTGCACAGTAATGTCTCTTATCGATGGCGGTTATGATATCGTTTAGGACCTTGAGCGTGGCTGAAGTGTACCCATGACCAGCTCGGAAACCAGATTGCATAGCGGCGAAAGTACGGTGGGATTCGAAATGGTCGGTGATCTGTTTGTTAACTTGGCTTTCGAAGACTTTAGAAAGGCAGGGTAGAATAGATATAGGTCTGTAACAGCTTGGGTCTAGAGTGTCGGCAGATCATTTTAGAAAGAGAGGGTCCAGATTGTGTAGCCCAGCTGATTTTGTAGGGGTCCAGATTTTGCAGCTCTTTCAGAACATCAGCTATCTGGATTTGGGTGAAGGAGAAATGGGGGCAGTGTCGTGTAATTTCCCAGGGGGCGCATATGGACCTTTAAATAACCTGCATCAAGAAAATGTTGATTAAAAGAGTTCAGAATAAAAGGTTCTCAATTACCACCTGTGAGTCAACCAGCAGTTGTTTTGGGAGCTGTGCATCTCCTTTGCACTCTAAACTTATTCAGATTATCAGCAGTAGATTTGAGATAGTGGTCTGCTCTCAGCTTTCGGGTCATAGCCACAACCTGATTTCCGAAGGCGTTTAAAAGCCATCCAATCATCAGCTGAATCAGACCTTCTTGCTTAAGCCCACAAAGCGTTACGTTTCCTTATGATTGCTAGTTCATCTGAGAACCAAGGGCTGTCTCTGCCTTTAATTCTGTTTTGTTTGAAAGGGGCATTCTTGTTGCATGATTCCTGGAATGCATTATGGAAGTTAAAAAAAGCAAATTCAACATCAGGGATGAATTCAACTTTATTCCAGGCAAAACATCATGTACAAAACCCTGAGTATCAAACTGCTTCCAATTCCTTTTCATGATGATACGTGAAGGAAGTTTAGGAATTTTACAATCCTTCACATAGGCAACAGCACAGTGATCACTTAAATAATTTGGTGCAAAATCAATTAAGATTTTAGTGAACAGTTTGCATTCAACCTTGTTACATTGTTAACAACAGTGGTGATCGGCTCTGTTTAAGATGAGGGAGGACAATAAAAAAAAATTTAACGCATGGCCTTATTTCTATTACAGCATATTGGATGACTGTCATCCATTTTCCATTCACCCAGCTCAAAACATAATTGAAAGGCTGAGGCTACTACATGATACTTAAACTTTCCATATACCCATCATGAGGTTGCTACAACCTAGCCTATGAATGACATTTTACAACGTACACTACAATCAAAAAATATTCGGACCCTTGACTTTTGTTATGTTACAGTCTTATTCTAAAATGGATTAAATACTTTTCTTTCCACATCAATCTACACACAATACCTCATATTGACAAAGGAAAAACAGGTTTTTAGAATTTTTTACAAATGTATTAAAATAAAAAACAGAAATCATTATTTACATAACTATTCAGACCCTTTGCTACGAGACTCGAAATTGAACTCAAAGTCCCCATTGATCATCCTTGAGATGTTAATACAACTTGAATGGATTGTGGTAAACTCAATTGATTGGACATGATTTTGGAAAGGCACACACCTGTCTATATAAAAGGTCCCACAGTTAACAGTATACAGTTGAAGTCGGAAGTTTACATACACCTTAGCCAAATACATTTAAACTCAGTTTTTCACAATTCCTGACATTTAATCCTAGTAAGAATTCCCTGTCTTAGGTCAGTTAGGATTACCACTTTATTTTAAGGATGTGAAATGTCAGAATAATAGTAGAGAGAATTATTTCTTTCAGTTTTTATTTCTTTCATCACATTCCCAGTTGGTCAGAAGTTTACATACAGTCAATTAGTATTTGGTAGCATTGCCTTTAAATTGTTTAACTTTGGCCAAACATTTCGGGTAGCAATCTACAAGCTTCCCACAACAAGTTGGGTGAATTCTGTCCCATTCCTCCTGACAGAGCTGGTGTAACTGAGTCTGGTTTGTAGGCCTCCTTGCTCGCACACACTTTTTCAGTTCTGCCCACAAAATGTATATAGGATTGAGGTCAGGGCTTTGTGATGGTCACTCCAGTACCTTGACTTTGTTGTCCTTAAGCCATTTTGCAACAACTTTGGAAGTATGCTTGGGGTCATTGTCCATTTGGAAGACCCATTTGCGACCAAGCTTTAACTTCCAGGCTGATGTCTTGAGATGGTGCTTCAATACATCCACATCATTTTCCTCCCTCATGATGCCATCTATTTTGTGAAGTGCACCAGTCCCTCCTGCATCAAAGCACCCCCACAACATGATGCTGCCACCCCCATGCTTCACGGTTGGGATGGTGTTCTTCGGCTTGCAAGCCTCCCCCTTTTTCCTCCAAACATAACGATGGTCATTATGGCTAAACCATTATATTTTTGTTTTATCAGACCAGAGGATATTTCTCCAAAAAGTACGATCTCTGTCCCCATGTGCAGTTGCAAACCATAGTCTGGCTTTTTTATGACGGTTTTGGAGCAGTGGCTTCTTCCTTGCAGAGCGGCTTTTCAGGTTATGTCGATATAGGACTCGTTTTTCTGTGGATATAGATACTTTTGTACCCTTTTCCTCCAGCATCTTCACAAGGTCCTTTGCTGTTGTTCTGGGATGATTTGCACTTTTGGCACCAAAGTAAGTTCATCTCTAGGAGCGATATAACGGCTGCGTGGTCCCATGGTGTTTATATTTGCATGCTATTGTTTGTACAGATGAACGTGGTACCTTCAGGCGTTTGGAAATTGCGCCCAAGGATGAACCAGAGTTGTGGAGGTCAACAATTCTTTTTCTGATGTCTTGGCTGATTTCTTTTGATTTTCCCAAGATATCAAGCAGAGGCACTGAGTTTGAAGGTAGGCCTTGAAATACATCCACAGGTACACCTCCAATTGACTCAAATTATGTCAATTATTATCAATTATCAGAAGCTTCTAAAGCCATGACATCATTTTCTGTAATTTTCCAAGCTGTTTAAAGGCACAGTCAACTTAGTGTATGTAAAATTCTGACCCAATGGAATTGTGATACAGTGAATTATAAGTGAAATTATCTGTTAGTAAACAATTGTTGGAAAGATTACTTGTGTCATGCACCAAGTAGATGTCCTAACCGACTTGCCAAAACTGTAGTTTGTTAACAAGAAATTTGTGGAGTGGTTGAAAAACGAGTTTTGATGACTCCAACCTAAGTATATGTAAACTTCCGACTTCAACTGTATATCCTACCAACGGGACATTAAAAACTGTAATATCTTATGTTTCACCGAGTCGTGGCTGAACGGCAACATTAAGAACATACAGCTGGCGGGTTATACACTCCGTCGGCAGGACAGAACAGCAGCCTCTGGTAAGACACGGGGCAGGGGCCTATGCATATATGTGAACAACAGCTGGTGCATGATATATATAAGGAGGTCTCAAGGTTTTGCTCGCCTGAGGTAGAGTTTCTCATGATAAGCTGCAGACCACACCATCTATCTAGATCGTTTTCATCTGTACTTTTCGTAGCTGTCTACATACAATCACAGACCGATGCTGGCACTAGAACTGCGCTCAATGAGCTGTATACCGCCATAAGCAAACAGGAAAACGCTCATCCAGAGGCGGCACTCCTAGTGGCCGGGAACTTTAATGCAGGGAAACTTAAATCAGTTTTACCTCATTTCTATCAGCATGTTAAATTTGTAACCAGAGGAAAAACTATTCTAGACCACCTTAACTCCACACAGAGATGTGTACAAAGCTCTCCATCGCCCTCCATTTGGCAAATCTGACCATAATTCTATCCTCCTGATTCCAGCTTACAAGCTAAAATTAAAGCAAAAAGCACCAGTGACTCGGTCTATAAAAAAGTGGTCAGATGAAGCAGATGCTAATACTACAGGAATGCTTTGCTAGCACACACTGGAATATGTTCCGAGATTCTTCCGATGGCATTGAGGAGTACACCACATCAGTCACTGGTTTTATCAATAAGTGCATCGAGGACGTCGTCCCCAGAGTGACTGTACGTACATACCCCAACCAGAAGCCATGGAGTACAGGCAACATTCGCACTGAGCTAAAGAGTAGAGCTGCCGCTTTCAAGGAGCGGGACTCTAACCAGAAACTTATAAGAAATCCCGCTCTGCACTCCGACGAACCATCAAACAGACAAAGCTTCACTACAAGACTAAGATCGAATCGTACTACACTGGCACTGACGCTCGTCGGATGTGGTAGGGCTTGCAAAATATTACAGACTACCAAGGAAAGCACAGCCGAGAGCTGCCCAGTGACACGAACCTACCAGACGAGCTAAATAACTTCTATGCTCGCTTTGAGGCAAGTAACACTGAAACATGCATGAGAGCATCAGCTGTTCCGTACAACAGTGGGATCACGCTCTCCGCAGTCGATGTGAGTAAGACCTTGAAGCAGATCAACATTCCAAAGGCCGCAGGCCCAGATGGATTACCAGGACGTGTACTCTGAGCATGCGCTGACCAACTGGCAAGTATCTTCACTGACATTTTCAACCTCTCCCTGTCCGAGTCTGTAATACCAACATGTTTTAAGCAGACCACCATAGTCCCTGTGCCCAAGAACACTAAGGTAACCTGCCTAAATGACTACCGACCCGTAGCACTCACGTCTGGATACATGAATTCTTTGAAAGGCTGGTCATGGCTCACATCAACACCATTATCACAGAGTCCCTAGACGCACTCCATTTTGCATACCGCCCCAACAGATCCACAGATGATGCAATCTCTATTGCACTCCACACTGCCCTTTCACACCTGGACAAAAGGAACACCTATGTGAGAATGCTATTCATTTACAGCCCAGCGTTCAACACCATAGTGCTCTCAAAGCTCATCACTAAGCTAAGGACCTTGGGACTAAACACCTCCCTCTGCAACTGCATCCTGGACATCCTGATGGGCCGCCCCCAGGTGATAAGGGTAGGTAACAGCACATCCGCCACGCTGATCCTCAACACGGGGGCCCCTCAGGGGTACTCTCTGTTCACTCATGACTGCACGGCCAGGCACGATTTCAACACCATCATCAAGTTTGCCGGTGACACAACAGTGGTAGGCCTGATCACCGAAAACGATGAGACAGCCTGCAGGGAGGAGGTCAGAGACCTGACCGTGTGGTGCAAAGACAACAACCTACTCCCGCAACGTGATCAAGACAAATGAGATGATTGTGGACTACAAGAAAAGGAGAACCGAGCACGCCCCCATTCTCATCGACGGGGCTGTAGTGGAGCAGGTTGAGGGCTTCAAGTTCCTTGGCGTCCACATCACCAACAAACTAACCTGGGCCAAGTACACCAAGACAGTCGTGAAGAAGGCATGATAAAACCTACTCCCCCTCAGGAGACTGAAAAGATTTGGTATGGGTCCTCAGATCCTCAAAAAGTTATACAGCTAAACCATCGAGAGCATCCTGACGGGTTGCATCACTGCCTGGTACGGCAACTGCTCGGCTTCCGACCGCAAGGCACTACAGAGGGTAGTGAGTACGGCCCAGTACATCACCGGGGACAAACTTCCTGCCATCCAGGACCTCTATACCAGGCGGTGTCAGAGAAAGGCCCTAAAAATTGTCAAAGACTCCAGCCACCCTAGTCATAGACTGTTCTCTCTGACCGCACGACAAGCGGTACCGGAGCGCCAAGTCTAGGTCCAAGAGGCTTCGAAACCCCAAGCCATAGCACTCCTGAACAGCTTCCAACCCCAAGCCATAAGACTCCTGAACCGCTAACCATTGGCTACCCACACTATTTGCATTGCCTTTACGCTGCTGCTACCCTCTGTTATTATGTTATTATCTATGCATAGTCGCTTTAATAGCTTTACCCACATGTACATATTACCTCAATTACCTCGACACCGATGCCTCCGCACATTGACTCTGTACCGGTACCCCCTGTATATAGCCCCTCTATTGTTATTTACTGCTGCTCTTTAATTATTTGTTATTCTTATCTTTTGGGGGGGGGGGGGGGGGGGGTATTTTCTTAAAACTGCATTGTTGGTTAAGAGCTTGTCAGTATTCATTTCACTGTACGGTCTACACAGCTGTTCTATTCGGCGCATGTGACAAATAACATTTTATTTGAAGACACGGTTTGATTTTTCCCCTGGGTGATGTGGTAATTGTACAAAAAGGACAAGAATGAAGTTGCTCCTAGACACTGATCTGAGGTCAGTTTTAGATAAATACTAAAATGTACACAAATGCACACACACAAAGAACTCTCACACACACGTGATGTGAGTGGTAGGACTGCCGTTTGCTGTTTCATTAATGATGTCTGTTTCCTCAGCACAGGGCGATGAGTGTGTGTACAGACAGGACAATGGTCTAGAAGGGGGAGGGATAGCTGTGTGTGTGAGTGTGCGTCCGTGCGAGTGCATGTGCGTCTAGGAGTGGGAAATCGACTTTATCGGATGGAAGAGGTGTGTGTGCACGTACCAGCGTGTGCATGTACGCACGCGTGTGGGCGACCACATGAAGGTGCTGTGTTCAAACCTTTACATCCCATACATCTCCACACAGACAGAAACCAGGCAGGAGTGACGTGAAGAAGGAAGGAGTCCGTGGACGACGAAGTAAAATAAGTAGTAAGCTTAAGACATATTTACATTTTGGACATCCTCCCTCACCTCAAGTGTACCACGCTTGGATGGGTTGAGCACCAAGAAGCGCTTGAGGAGGTTTTCGCAGTCGGTGGACATGTAGAAAGGGATACGGTATTTACCCCTCAGAACACGCTCTCTCAGCTCCTATAGGGGGAGATAGAGAGGAGAGGTTAAAGGCAGGGTCGGAGGTCAGGGGTCAGTCGGTGGACATGTAGAAGGGGATACAGTATTTTCCCCTCTGACAACACTTTCAGCTCCTACAGAGGATATATAGACCCTGTGTCTCAACCTGTCTCCCAAAGTGTGCAATCTGGTACCTTTCCCCACGCAGTTAGCATGGTAGGCAAGAGTAAGCATGGACTAGATGGAGGTTCAACCATTCTTACACTAGTCCTTTCCTTCCAAAGCAAGTGCACATTTAGGACAGATGGGTAGAGAATTGGGACATAAGAGTGGAGGCCAGGGTTAAAGGTTAACACACACACACACAGAGATTTGCACACACCTTCAGATTCTGACCGTCGAAGGGCAGCGACCCTGACACGAGCGTGTACAGTATGACTCCCAGGCTCCAGACGTCCACCTCGGGCCCGTCGTACTTCTTTCCCTGGAACAGCTCTGGGGCGGCGTAGGGCGGGGAGCCACAGAATGTGTCCAGCTTACTGCCCATTGTGAACTCGTTACTGAAGCCAAAGTCGGCGATCTTGATGTTCATGTCGGCGTCCAGGAGTAAGTTCTCAGCCTGGTGCGGGGGGCGAGAAGGTGAAGTGGGTGTGTTTGCGTGTGGCATTTATTCTGTGATGTGAAACACTGGACATTGTTGTTGTTTACAATGAAAAGAAGGGGGATGTAGATGGGTAGGTTTTACACCGGAACTAGTGAACTATAAGTGGGGTGTGTGGGGACATCATTCAGTGTGACACAAGATGTCGATCCCACGTGGCTTAGTTGGTAGAGCATGGAGCTTTCAATGCCAGAGTTGTGGGTTTGATTCCAACGAGGGACAAGAACGAAAAATGTCAGTCGTTCTGGATGAGAGCGTCTGCTAAATGACTCAAATCTACAACGTATGAGACGTTAATAGCGAAGTAAATATTGGACATTTACACCGGCAGTAGCGTTGTCAGACCGTCAGTCCCCCACACCTTATAGGCGTGAATGTTGCAGGTCAAAAAGAATGAATAGAGCTGACACGATTCCCAGTTGTTCTAACAATAACAATATACACTAGACATTCGTGTCGGTGCGCTCTAACGTTACGTCCTCCTGAACAGGACACAGGTCTCGTGACATGCCTGTGGATCTCCTCAAACAATCAATGTATCGTTATGAACGATAACAAGTCACATCAGGTCATAATGCGGACAATAATAGGCACTTCTAATGCAGTAATAAGTAAGTGCATTCACTGTGTAATAAGAAGTAGACACATGCAAAGTTCTTTCTTTCTTTCTTCTGGTTTCTACCACTCTCCATCTTCCTCTCCCTCTAATGTTTGTCTATCCAACTCTTTCTGGTCCTTCCTCCCACTTTCTCCATCTTGTGCAACTGCATCATTCAGGACATGTCACCGTGGAAACAGAGTGGCGGGAACAGCGCGTGTACTGCCCTGTGGAGACTACTATAGTATGTCACACGCAGCTCTGGGGGATGGTAACACCACATCCCTTTGTCGTAGCAGGTGAGAGGATGTAGATGGGTGGTGGGAGATGTGGGATGTGATAATGAACAGGGTTTCTCCCAGGGCAGTGAAGGAGTGAGTGTGTGTATGCCAGGGTACATGTGCGTGTGTGTACATAAAGCGTTCATTACCTTCAGGTCTCTGTGTACAATCTTTTTCTGATGGCAGTACTGCACAGCTGACACAATCTGGAAAGGAATGGACCAAGACCATAGAATTAAAGTTAGAAGCCACTGCAGCCCTTTAAATTTGGAGTTTGACACGTGACAGAGGAGCTTGGGGTTAATTTGGCACTGGTCAACACTGTCTGGTGTGTGTCTGGGTGTGTATGTAAGATCTGGTGGTTTTCTCCATCCAGGTAAGCAGGGGTTGAACAGAACTAGCTAGTGACTGATTACTGTCCATTGGGGTAATACATATCAATGTACCTATCCATTGGGCTAATACATATCAATGTACCTATCCATTGGGGTAATACATATCAATGTACCTATCCATTGGGGTAATACATATCAATGCACCTATCCATTGGGGTAATACATATCAATGTACCTATCCATTGGGCTAATACATATCAATGTACCTATCCATTGGGGTAATACATATCAATGTACCTATCCATTGGGCTAATACATATCAATGCACCTATCCATTGGGCTAATACATATCAATGCACCTATCCATTGGGGTAATACATATCAATGTACCTATCCATTGGGCTAATACATATCAATGTACCTATCCATTGGGGTAATACATATCAATGTACCTATCCATTGGGGTAATACATATCAATGCACCTATCCATTGGGGTAATACATATCAATGTACCTATCCATTGGGGTAATACATTTCAATGCACCTATCCATTGGGCTAATACATTTCAATGCACCTATCCATTGGGCTAATACATTTCAATGTACCTATCCATTGGGGTAATACATATCAATGTACCTATCCATTGGGCTAATACATTTCAATGCACCTATCCATTGGGCTAATACATTTCAATGCACCTATCCATTGGGCTAATACATTTCAATGTACCTATCCATTGGGCTAATACATTTCAATGTACCTATCCATTGGGCTAATACATTTCAATGCACCTATCCATTGGGCTAATACATTTCAATGCACCTATCCATTGGGCTAATACATTTCAATGCACCTATCCATTGGGCTAATACATATCAATGCACCTATCCATTGGGCTAATACATTTCAATGCACCTATCCATTGGGCTAATACATATCAATGTACCTATCCATTGGGCTAATACATATCAATGTACCTATCCATTGGGCTAATACATATCAATGTACCTATCCATTGGGGTAATACATTTCAATGCACCTATCCATTGGGGTAATACATATCAATGTACCTATCCATTGGGGTAATACATTTTCATTTTATTAATTTTGACGTGTCCTGGTTGCTCTCCTCTCTCCTATCCTCCTCTTTTATCCCATCCCTCTTTTCTCCCCCTCCACCTCCTCTCCTCTTTTCATCCATCCCTCTTTTCTCCCCCTCCACTTCCCCTCTCCTTTACTCCTCTTTCATCCATCCCTCTTTTCTCCCCCTCCATCTCCCCTCTCCTTTACTCCTCTTTCATCCATCCCTCTTTTCTCCCCCTCCAACTCCCCTCTCCTTTACTCCTCTTTTCTCCCCCTCCATCTCCCCTCTCCTTTACTCCTCTTTTATCCCATCCCCTCCCCTTTACTCCTCTTATCCCATCCCTCTTTTCTCCCCCTCCTCTCCTTTACTCCTCTTTTATCCCATCCCTCTTTTCTTCCCCTCCCCTCCCCTTTACTCCTCTTTTATCCATCCCTCTTTTCTCACCCTCAACCCCCCTCTCCTTTACTCCTCTTTTATCCATCCATATTTTCTCCCATCTTCCTTTCACCCCCCTTCTCCTAGCTCCCTGTCCCAGCTCTTACATCAAGTGACCCAGATATCCCCATCTCCACAGCGACAGTGGGCTGAACCAATGAGGAGAAGGGGTGGGGTCAGGGGAGCCCCTGTCTGGACTTACGGGAGACCCCCTTTCACTGATTGGCTGAAAATGACAGGAATGGCCAAGGATCTTCCCAGTTCCCAACAAAATATGATGATATGTGTATGTGTTAGCATGTTTGTGTGTGAGGGGGGGCGTAAGTCTGTGTGTGTGTGTGTGCGGCTTGAAAGTCTGTCACCCAGCCAGGGTGACTTTGAACATGGGGTGTGTATGTTAGTGTATGTGCGTGTGTGTAGGGCCGAATCCAGTCTGCTGCAGTACCTGTCTAAATTTAGCCCTGGCTTCCTTCTCCTTCATCCTCCCGTGAGCTACGAGGTAGTCAAAGACCTCCCCTGAAAGGAAGGGAGAGCGAGACAGAGAGGGAGAGAGGGAGAGAGGGAGAGAGAGAGAGAGAGAGAGAGAGAGAGAGAGAGAGAGAGAGAGAGAGAGAGAGAGAGAGAGAGAGTCCGAGAGAGGTTTAAGTTCAACTTTGACCGAATGGAGACATTCTAAAATTTTGTCTCAGTCTCCCAACTTATTCTTAATGTCTGGAACCCATCAACAAAGCATCAATTGCTAGTTCGGCAGCCTCATTTGTACTAGATTAAGGCAATACTATGTGTTATAATAAAGTACTATGGATATCAGGAGACAGACCAACCCTCCTCCTGGAGAGCTACTGGTTGTGCAGGATTTTGCTCCAGCCCTGCCCTCAAACACAGCTAATTCCACTAATAGACAACTAATCAGAACCTTGATTGCCTGAAGCAGGTGTTAGCACAGGGCTTGGGCAAAAGCCTGCACACCCGGTAGCTCTCCAACAGAAGGGTGTCATACTATAATAATCATAATGCTTGTATTTTAGATAAATAAATGAGCTTTTCATGGATTATGCTCAAAGCATATTATAAATATGATGTTGTACAGTATGTCATATTGCTAAGTAACTTACCTCCACTGGCATATTCCATCACCAGGTAGAGAGTTTTCTCAGTCTCTATCACCTCAAACAGTTTCACTGTGGAGGGAGGGAGAGAGAGAGAGAGGTAGCGGGTGAGCGAGCGCACGTGACAAAACAAGATTAGCCAGGTTGCCTCAGGAAAGAATCAGAATGGCTGTTTTGTTCCCAGGCTGCTGTCACAGCCTAGGAACAGCCTGGGAACATCAAAATTGTTGAAACCCCTATTACTAGCTTGTTCAACCTCTCTTTCGTATCGTCTGAGATCCCCAAAGACTGGAAAGCTGCCGCAGTCATCCCCCTTTTCAAAGGGGAGACACTCGAGACCCAAACTGTTACAGACCTATATCTATCCTACCCTGTCTTTCTAAGGTCTTCGAAAGCCAAGTTAACAAACAGATCACTGACCATTTCGAATCCCACCGTACCTTCTCCGCTATGCAATCTGGCTTCCGAGCTGGACATGGGGGCACCTCAGCCACGCTCAAGGTCCTAAACGATATCATAACCGCCATCGATAAAAGACAATACTGTGCAGCCGTATTCATCGACCTGGACAAGGCTTTCGACTCTGTCAATCACAGCATTCTTATCGGCAGACTCAACAGCCTTGGTTTCTTAAATGACTGTCTCGCATGGTTCATGCGTAGAGTGCCTCCAACACTCTACTCAGCAAATTGGATGCAGTCTATCACAGTGCCATCCGTTTTGTCACCAAAGCCCCATATACCACCAACCACTGCGACCTGTATGCTCTGGTTGGCTGGCCCTCGCTTCATATCCATCGCCAAACCCACTGGCTCCAGGTCATCTATAAGTCTCTGCTAGGTAAAGCCCCGCCTTATCTCAGCTCACTGGTCACCATAGCAGCACACGCTCCAGCAGGTATATTTCACTGGTCACCCCCAAAGCCAATTCCTCCTTTGGTTGTCTTTCCTTCCAGTTCTCTGCTGCCAATGACTGGAACGAATTGCAAAAATCACTGAAGCAGGAGACTCATATCTCCCTCACTAGCTTTAAGCACCAGCTGCCGGAGCAGCTCACAGATCACTGCACACAGCCGATCTGTAAATAGCCCATCCAACTACCTCATTACCATATTGTTATTTATGTTATTTATTTTATTTATTTGCTCCTTTGCACCCCAGTATCTCTACTTGCACACTCATCTTCTGCACATCTACCATTCCAGTGTTTAATTGCTATATTGTAATTACTTCGCCATCATGGCCTATTTATTGCCAGTAGACTCTTTCTACTGTATTATTGACTGTATGTTTGTTTATTCCATGTGTAACTCTGTGTTGTTGTATGTGTCGAACTGCTTTGCTTTATCTTGGCCAGGTCGCAGTTGTAAATGAGAACTTGTTCTGGTACATTAAAAACTTATGTGGATGTTGAATTACACAGAATGCACCCTGCTTGTCTGTCGGTTAGGGATGCACAATTAATCAAATTCACATCCAAATATTGACATGTGCAATATCCATATCGCATGCAATATTTTGAAGAACGATTTTTATTTTATTTAACTAGGCAAGTCAGTTAAGAACCAATTCTTATTCTGCCTTGTTCAGGGGCAGAATGAGAGCTTTTTACCTTGTAAGCTCAGGGATTCGATCCAGCAACCTTTTGGTTACTGGCCCAACCACGAGGCTACCTGCCGCCCCAATGATGCTGCGTTCCACTTTGCTTCTTAATATAAATCATTCTATTACTATGATTCCAACAGTTCACCCAAGTGATTTGATTTATATCAAGTCAAATTGCAATATTTGGGTAAAAAAAAATATATTACATTTTTTGCCCATATCGTGCTGTCTGTCTGTCTGTCTGTCTGTCTGTCTGCCTGTCTGTCTGTCTGTCTGTCTGTCTGCCTGTCTGTCTGTCTGTCTGTCTTTCAGACTTTCTCAACTGATCACTAAGTCCTTGATTGGGCAAATCAGGAGTGTTTTTTAAATTTAATTTAACCAGGCAAGTCAGTTAAGAACAAATTCTTATTTACAATGACGGCCTAGGAACAGTGGGCTAACTGTCTTGTTCAGGGGCAGAACGGCAGATTTTTACCTTGTCAGCTTGGGGATTCGATCTAGCAACCTTTCGGTTACTGACCCAACGCTCTAACCACTAGGCTACCTGCCACCCATATATGCCAGTGTTAGAGATGAGAGAGAACAAAACTGTGCACTCCCTGGGTGTCCCCACAAACAATGGAAACCCTGCTATTAAGGTAAGAAAACTGAAAATATGGTCCAAAATTCACATTGTTACTCTTAGCAACATTTGGCATAATCTGAACATTTATGTATCTAGGTGCTTAATTGTTTTTGGTTTAGGCTACCTTTCATCCTGCCGAAGAAATTGTCGAGGAGAGAAAACTTGCAGATTTTTCGAGCATATGTTGGTGCCAGGCTCAATGGCCACATACTGTTCCGAAATGAGACCGTAGCCAACTAATCTCACAGTCACTGTCTGTATCAATTAGTCTCGCATCTCTCCCTCTGTCTTGCTATTTCCTTCAGTCTGTCTCCCTCTATTTATATGACTTCTTCATTGTCTGTATCACTCAGTCTCTCTCCCTCTCTTCCAATGTCTGTATCCCTCCGTCTCTCTTCCCCACCAACAATGTTCCCTCTAAGGTGCGCGCACCTCCTCTGGGACTGCAGGGCACGAAAAAATGCCAGGCTGCGCAGCGACAAGAGATTGAACTTCACTTCAGTTCGCACAATTAGTTTGCATTATATGGATCAATTATTTTTCTGTGATCGAATCAACATTGTCTGCCCCTTTTCAATGCAACAAACCAAAAACAAATCAGATCAGTTGAGAGACACGTTTCCACATCTGTTGATATTCTTTGCTAATTAGCAAGTTATTAGCCCAGTTATAGATAATTATAGGTCAGCCATAGGGAGTTACTGCTTCCTACAAGAGTACAAAACGTGTAGGCTTATAGCCTGACTACACAGCTCGCGTCGCGTGCGCAAGCGTTACAAAATCAATGTAGAAATCTATATTATTCAATTATTGCACCCACACTGCTCGCACGCGCCAACGAGCGTCTGCGTTGCCAAGGGCTAAAATAGAAGTCAGTTCTATTTGTGATGCAGATCGCGCTGCCTCTTCCAGTCCTGCCTCTCCCATCTCCTCATTGTTTTCTAGAAGCAGATACCCACGTGCCATCTCCTCATTGGTTATACCCACATGGGTGACTGAAAGACAAACGAGGTCGGTGGCGGTAATGCACCTAATTTATGAAAGTTGCCAATCGCAATGTAAAGTCCAGAGAAGAAAAAGCCTGAAAGGAGGAGAGATGACTCGAAACGATTCGGTTGACCATTTTATGGTGTGGATTAATTGTCGGAGTAGAGGACCTTGTGCAATTCAGGTAAAATAACTCAATGTTTATATCCCAGGACAAATTAGCTAGCAACAGTAAGCTAGTTAAATAGCTAGTTAAACTGCTGCTCCAGTTTCAACTGTTCTGCCTGCGGCTATGGAACCCTGACCTGTTCACCGGATGTGCTACCTGTCCCAGACCTGCTGTTTTCAACTCTCTAGAGACCGCAGGAGCGGTAGAGATACTCTTGAATGATCGGCTATGAAAAGCCAACTGAAATTTACTCCTGAGGTGCTGACCTGTTGCACCCTCGACAACTACTGTGATTATTATTATTTGACCCTGCTGGTCATCTATGAACATCTTGGCCATGTTCTGTTATAATCTCCACCCGGCACAGCCAGAAGAGAACTGGCCACCCCTCATAGCCTGGTTCCTCTCTAGGTTTCTTCCTAGGTTCTGGCCTTTCTAGGGAGTTTTTCCTAGCCACTGTGCTTCTACACCTGCATTGCTTGCTGTTTGGGGTTTTAGACTGGGTTTCTGTAGAGCACTTTGTGGCATCAGCTGATGTAAGAAGAGCTTTATAAATACATTTGATTTGACAAATTAGCTAGCAAGTGCAAGCTAGCTAGATAAATTGCCATAAATGTTTAATGCTTTTCGACCTGTCCCCAAATAAATGTAATTGGTTCAGAATTTGTTTTGATATTTTAACCTGCGTGTCGTGATCGCGTTTGGTGTGGGGGGGACAAAATAAATGTATGCACGATGGCGCACGCGCGCAGACGGTTTGGGTTCCGTGTTAGCCTACATTTCAAGCTGTCTTGAACAGCCAGTCAGGTCAAATATGCAAATAAGCCAACAGGCAGAGGAGTAGCTTACATTGTCTAATTCTCTGTATGGTAATAATTCATGTTATTTTGTAAAGTAAACACAGTAAAATGCAGTTTAAAGTCACCTATTTGGCCCATGGTGTTACAGACCAAGTAAAAAATTACAAATTAAAATGTCAAGTCTTCATAATGTAAAAAGCATTTTTTTTAAGTGTCATGCAATGTAAGCCTGAATTGATCCCCAGATATAGGCTACTGTAGGCTATATTGCAAAAATCTAAAAGCTTTTTCCATGTGAAAATGTTATGGGATTTGTTCCATTGGTTTTGTTGGTAGGCCTACATTATGCTCAAATTGCCACAATAGCCTATTGGCTACTGTCTTAAACTGTGAGGGTACAGCCTCAGTGGTCACTGTAAACGAGCACCGGAAGTTGCACAAAATTCTCACAACATTCAAGTTTCCGCTCACAAGACCTCAAATGTGCTCGGCGGCAAAAACATGAGGGAACATTGCCCACCTCGTCTCTCACCTTTTCTTGAACACCTGTCATATTTGAACTCAATATGCTTTATTGGCATCGCAATTTGAAATTCACTGAGGGCATATCTTTCCGTCCCTCCCGTTCACCCTATTAACTAGCACCCATTCTTTCTCCACATCATCCTCCTTCCCTCCCTGACCTACCTGGCTTCGGTGGAGGGAGAAAGTGGGAGAGCGGAAGAGAGGAAGTTGAGTGGGAGAAACACAAACAAAATGGCTTCCCCCCAGGCATAACCAAACGATCGCCAACCACATGCCGGCGGTTTCAGACCACCAAAGGGGAGCCTGCTGGGCAAGGCAAGGCGATCACAAATCGGCTTCGTAGATGACATTTCCCATTTTGTTTTGTTTGGCATATGAAACTTAATGAATATATGAGATCATTGCACACTCCTCTCTCTCGTGAGCAATTTTAAGAAGACCAAAATATTCAAATAGAGGCATTTATTACTAACTTGATTTAAATAAATAATCAACACATCCTGGTCTTCAATCTGGACCATCAGCTAACTCTGGTCTGTTAGAGCCGGACTAGAGCATAAGCTTGAGGGAGTAGCCCAGGAGGAGGGAGTAGCCCAGGAGGGAGTAGACCTCCTATTGATATGAACAGAGAAAGAAACGGCGTTGCTATGACAACTGGTACCACGTCTCATGGCCTCTTTCTTTTTGGGCTCCTTCCAGGTTTTCCTGAGAGGGCTGGTGTGTATGAGCGTGGACACACTCACACAACACGAACATGGACAGACACAAAACACAGCAACACGGACACACACACATTTAGGCTAAAGATAACCACGGTAGGAAGTGGAGTGCCATTTTTCAGTTCGTTCGAATGAATGAGAGAGATTGGGAGGTACACTATGTGGACACCTGCTCATCGAACATCTCATTCCAAAAACATGGTGATTACTATGGAGTTTGTCCCGCTTTTGCTGCCATAACAGCCTCCACTCTTCTGGGAAGGTTTTCCACTAGACGTTAAGACATTGCTGTGGAGACTTGCTTCCATTCAGCCACAAGAGCATTAGTGAGGTCGGGCGCTGATGCAGTCGGCTTTCCAATTCATCCCAAAGGTTTTCGATGGGATTGAGGTCAGGGCTCTGTGCAGGCCAGTCAAGTTCTTCCACACCAGTCTCGACAAACCATTTCTGTATGGACCTCGCTTTGTACAT
Organism: Salvelinus alpinus; assembly: GCF_045679555.1. NCBI lineage: Eukaryota > Metazoa > Chordata > Actinopteri > Salmoniformes > Salmonidae > Salvelinus > Salvelinus alpinus. The sequence continues at coordinate 41,275,806 of NC_092093.1, read as the reverse complement.
GGGGGCATTGTCATGCTGAAACAGGAAAGGACCTTCCCCAAACTGTTGCCACAAAGTTGGAAGCACAGAATCTTCTAGAATGTCATTGTAGGCTGTAGCGTTAAGATTTCCTTTAATTCGAACTAAGGGGCCTAGCCTGAACCATGAAAAACAGCCCCAGACCAGTATTCCTCCTCCACCAAACTTTCGGGCAGGTAGCGTTCTCCTGGTATCCGCCAAACCCAGATTAGTCTGTCGGACTGTTGAAGCATGATTCATCACTCCAGAGGAGGCGTTTCTACTGCTCCAGAGTCCAATGGCGGCGAGGATTTAGACCACTGCAGCCGACGCTTGGCATTGCGCATGGTTATTTTGGGCTTGTGTGCTGTTCGGCTATGGAAACCCATTTCATGAAGCTCCCGACGAGCAGTTCTTCTGCTGACGTTGCTTCCAGAGGCAGTTTGAAACTCGGTAGCGAGTGATGAAACAGAGGACAGACTACAGCACTTGGCGGTCCCATTCTGTGGAGCTTGTGTGGCCTGCCACTTCGCGGCTGAGCCGTTGTTGCTCATAGACATTTCCACTTCACAATAACAGCACTTACAGTTGACCGGGGCAGCTCTAGCAGGGCAGAAAGTCACTGAGCTCTTCAGTACGGGCCATTCTACTGCCAGTGTTTGTCTATGGAGATTGCATGGCGGTGTGCTCGATTTTACATACCTGTCATCAACGGATATGGCTGAAATAGGATTGTGCACATAGTTTTGGCAATGTAGTGTAGGTGGGCCATTAGAATAATTAACCATTCACACTGAGCAAAGCTGCATGGTGTATTAAACAGTGAATCATTGATGGACCTCCTCACACACGCACGCAAGTAAGCATTTTCACGTGTGTGTGTGCATCTGCTGCCCAGAAGTCATGCAGAGGATTCGTCCAGGGTAGAGATGAGGAAGTGTGTGTGTGTGTATATAGTGGTGGTGGGGGCGCATGTGTACAGAACAAAAACATAAACACAAGATGCAACAATTCTACAGAGTTACAGTTCATATAAGGAAATCAGTCAATTGAAATAATTTCATTACACCCTAATCTATGGATTTCATAGGCCCACCCACTTGGGAGCCAAGCCCTGTCACTGGGGAGCCAGGTCCAGCAAATCAGGCTTTATTACAGACAGAAATAAGCTTTTTGTGTGTATAGAACATTTCTGTGATCTTTTATTTAAACTCATGAAACATGGGACCAGCACTTTACATGTTGTGTTTATATTTTTGTTCAGTATAGATGACATCACCAAAATGACAGCGGGAGAGAGGCATGTGGGGACCTGTTAGATAATCGCCAGGGCTTAATGACACACACAAAGAGTGACACAGGAAAAATGTCACTGTGTTTGTGTGTGTGCGCAATTGTGTGTGTGTGAGAGAAAGAACAATCTAGGAAAATAAGGGTGGAATCCTACCCAGGGATTAGAATAAAGTTTGGGAATGTCACAATGTCACCACTCTGGAGAGTAATTCCCAAACATGGGACAAGGGAGGAGGGGGAAAGGGCAGAGGAATGGACACAGCTACCATTTTGACTGGGAATGAGCCCATTCATTCAAGAAATGAACAAAATTCCTAATTGAAAGTGAATAGACCCATTCCACCTTGTTATTAAAATACGCTAGGAAAGTGTTCACAAACTCGTACCAGCTCGTGAATTTTTGGAGGCATGAAACCTCCATATCTTCTTGTGTTGTATTTTACGCATGTGCACTCATGCCTATATAATTGCCAGGGGTGAAAAAATGTAAGGCTTTAAATTGTTATAAAAAGTTAAAAACATAATAAAAATCTAAAATTTTTACCATTTACCAACGCCTTAAGTTTTTTATTTTTTCCTCACTCTACTTTTTTCATTTCAACTTTTTCACCCTGGACGCTTTATCTGGACATGGTTTTACAGGACCTCCACCAGCCGAAGGTAAGTAGTAACATTAACACTATGCCTTCTAATTGCGTCGCTGTACTCGTATAATATATAGGAAATATATCGCTTTATGATGAGGATAGCCGTGCTGCCAGCCCAGTTTCAGACGCAATCTTTAGGCAAGGGTCATTTCAGTGTAGGAAAGGATGAAACAGCGTCTGTGCCACCTGTAAGTACAGATAGTAGTATAAATCCCTCGCACAGTCCTGGCTTCTGGAAGGAAATGCTGCTGAAACGGTGTTGCTCATTCAGCCAACAGAAACTTTCAACCGGTTCTACCCATCAAGCGAGTCGGAGTCAGAGGCAGAGCCTTCTCTGGTCTCAGCTCCACCCTTTACGGGATCTGAGCCACCGAAGCCTCCCGCCATTAGCTCTGACAAAATGAAAACCCTAATCATTGGCGACTCCATTACCCGCATTAGACTTCAAAAGAATCATCCAGCGAGGGGGCAGGGCTACCGGCGTAAAGGCTAATCTGAAGAGGTTGCTGGCTAAGGTTAAAACTGGCGAGTGTAGAGAGTATAGGGATATTGTTAACTACGTCGGCACCAACGCTGTTCGGGTGAAACAGTCAGACGTCACCAAGCACAACATAGCGTGTAAACTAGCTAGAAAGATATCGGCATCGAGTAATTGTCTCTGGCCCCCTCCCAGTTAGCGGGAGTTGAGCAGAGGCTTACAACTCAATCGCTGGTAGAAAACTGTTTTCTGACCATCCCAAAATATATAATTTGTAGATAATTGGCCCTCTTTCTGGGACTCATCCATAAACAGGACCAAGCCTGGCCTGCTGAGGAGTGACAGACTCTATCCTAGCTGGAGGGGTGTTCTCATTTTATCTATGAACATAGACAGGGCTCTAACTACCTTAGCTCCACAATGAGATAGGGTGCAGGCCAGGCAGCAGGCTGTTAGCCAGCCTGCCAGCTTAGTGGAGTCTGCCACTAGCACAGTCAGTGTAATCAGCTCAGCTATCCCCATTGAGACCGTGTCTGTGCCTCGATCTAGGTTGGGCAAAACTAAACATGGCAGTGTTCGCTTTAGCAATCTCACTGGAATAAAGACCTCCTCCATTCCTGCCATTATTGAAAGAGATCGTGATACCTCACATCTCAAAATAGGGCTACTTAATGTTAGATCCCTCACTTCCAAGGCAGTTATAGTCAATGAACTAATCACTGATCATAATCTTGATGTGATTGGCCTGACTGAAAAAAATGGCTTAAACCTGATGAATGTGCTGTGTTAAATGAGGCCTCTCCTTCTGGTTACACTAGTGACCATATCCCAGCGCAGTTTTGCTAACATTTACGAGAGCAAATTTCAACAACAAAAAATTGAAAGAATTGCTGCATTTTCGTCTTTTGAGCTTCTCGTCATGAAATCTATACAGCCTCCTCAATCAATTTGTATAGCTACTGTTTACAGGCCTCCTGGGTCGTATATATTGTTCCTCACTGAGTTCCTATCGGACCTTGTAGTCATGGCAGATAATATTCACATTTTTGGTAACTTTAATATTCACATGGAAAAGTCCACAGACACACTCCAAAAGGCTTTCGGATCCATCATCGACTCAGTGGGTTTTGTCCAACATGGTTCCGGACCTACTCACTGCCACAGTCATACCCTGGACCTCGTTTTGTCCCGTGGAATAAATATTGTAGATCTAAATATTTTTCCTCATAATCCTGGACTATCGGACCACCATATTATGTTTGCAATCGCAACAAATAATCTGCTTAGACCCCAACCAAGGATCATCAAAAGCTGTGCTATAAATTCTCGGACAACCCAACGATTCCTAGATGTCCCTTCCAGACTCCCCCCACCTACCCAAGGACATCAGAGTACAAAAATGTGTTAACCAACTAACTGAGGAACAAAAATGTACCTTGCGTAATACTGTTGATGCAGTCGCACCCCTAAAAACAAAAAAAACATTTGTCACAAGAAACTAGCTCCCTGGTATACAGAAAACACTCAAGTCCTGAAGCAAGCTTCCAGAAAATTGGAACGGAATTGGTGCTCCACCAAACTGGAAGCCTTCTGACTAGCTTGGAAAGACAGTACCGTGCAATATCAAAGAGCCCTCACTGCTGCTCGATCCTATTTTTCCAACCTAATTGAGGAGAATCAGAACAATCAAACATTTATTTTTGATACTGTCGCAAAGCTAAGTAAAAAGCAGCATTCCCCAAGAATGGAATGGCTTTCACTTCAGCAGTGATGAATTCAACGAACTTCTTCCACGAAAAGATCATTAGAAAGAGAATTACGGACTCCTCTTTGAATCTGCATATTTCTCCAAAGCTCAGTTGTCCTGAGTCTGCACAACCCTGTGCAGGTCCCTGTCAAGGACCTAGGATCAAGGGACACATGTTTTTAATCCTATATCTCTTGACACATTCATGAAAGTAGTCAAGTCATGGCCTGTAAACCTTCAAGCTGCATACTAGACCCTATTCCAACTAAACTACTGAAAGAGCTGCTTCCTGTGCTTGGCCCTCCTATGTTGAACATAATAAATGGCTCTCTATCCACCGGATGTGTACCAAACTCACTAAAAGTGGAAGAAATAAAGCGTCTCTTGAAAAAGTCAAACCTAGACCCAGAAAATGTTAAAAAAAACATCCTATATCGAATTTCCCATTCCTCTCAAATGTCTTTGAAAAGGCTGTTGCGCAGTAACTGACTGCCTTCAAGAAGACAAATAATGTATATGAAACGCTTCAGTCTGGTTTTAGACCCCAGACTGCACTCGTGAAGGTGGTAAATTACGTTTTAATGGCGTCAGACCAAGGCTCTGCATCTGTCCTTGTGCTCCTAGACCTTAGTGCTGCTTTTGACACCATCGATCACCATATCATTTGGAAAGATTGAAAACCCTAATTGGTCTACATGGCCAAGTTCTTGCCTGGTTTAGAGCTTATCTGTCGGAAAGATATCAATCCGTCTTTCTGAATGGTTTGTCCTCTGACAAATCAATTGTAAGTTTCGTGGTTCCTCAAAGTTCTGTTTTAGGACCACTATTGTTTTCACTATATATTTTACCTCTTGGTGATGTACTTCGGAAACATAATGTTAACTTTCACTGCTATGCTGACATACACAGCTGTACATTTCGATGAAACATGGTGAAGCCCCAAAATTACCCACCCTGGAAGCCTGTGTTTCAGACATAAGGAAGTGTATCCCCTATGAACAGGGCTCTCTTGTAAAATTGATTTGAAACTCAATGTTTAAATAAAGGTTAAAAAAATATAAAAAAATAAGTGGATGGCGGACAAAACAGAGATGCTAGTTCTGGGTCCCAAAAAACAAAGAGATCTTCTGTTGGATCTGACAATTAATCTTAATGGTTGCACAGTCGTCTCAAATAAAACTGTGAATGACCTCGGCGTTACTCTGGACCCTGATCCCTTTTGACGAAAATATCAAGAATATTTCAAGGACAGCTTTTTTTCCATCTTCGTAACATTGCAAAAATCTAACTTTTTGTCCAAAAATGATGCAGAAAAGTTAATCCATGCTTTTGTCACTTATAGACTAGACTACTGCAATGCTCTACTTTCCGGCGACCCTTAATAAGGCACAAAATAAACTTCAGTTAGTGTTAAACACAGCTGCTAGAATCTTGACTAGAACCAAAAAATTTGATCATATTACTCCAGTGCTAGCCTTAGCACTGGCTTCCTGTTCAGGTTAGGGCTGATTTCAAGGTTTTACTGCTAACCTACAAAGCATTACATGGGCTTGATCCTATCTATCTTACCGATTTGGTCCTGCTGTACATACCTAAACATACGCCTCCTTATTGGCCATGTACTCTTATAATCTCCACCTGGCACAGCCAGAAGAGGACTGGTCACCCCTCAGAGCCTGGTTCCTCTCTAGGTTTCTTCCTAGGTTCCTGTCTTTCTCGGGAGTTTTTCCTAGCCACCGTGCGTCTACACCTGCATTGTTGCTGTTTGGGGCTTTCGGCTGGGTTTCTGTATAGCACGCTGATGTAGAAAGTACTTTATATATAAATGTGATTGATTGAAACATGTATGGGCACACATTGTCATGAGGATTTACAGAAGTGAGTCAGTCAGTGATACACTTACCAATGTTTGGATGGTTTAGAATCTTCATTATTCTGACTTCTCGGAAGAGCTGAAAAGAAAGGAAGTTGAGAAGATGTGAGATTTTCTTTCCTGCAGACATTTAGAGGATCAGGTACATCACTGGTGACATTCTCTGGTTGTTAGAGGGATAGTATAGGCCAATATTGGACACTAAATCTAAAGTATGTACTTTAGTACAGGCTTCCATCACATTACTTTTTTCATTGTTATTGGTAACTTCCAGTCCCCCCCATATCGCTCCTAAAACAATTTCACTTCCCACAGGTTACTTCCACATGAAAGCCCAGAACACCACAGACAGACAGAGACGGACAGAGAGAGAGAGACAGACAGAGACAGAGAGACGGACAGAGAGCCTCCCAACTCTCCCAGACTATGACTTCCTGGTGAGTTTGGAAAACACTTACTCTGCCTTTCTTTCCCTCTCCCTCTTTTCCTTTCCCTCCCTCCCTCACTCTTTTTCTGTCATGAATGAATGAGCAGGACAGTCTCTCGTTCCTGTAGCCACCCATTGTGATGCTATTGGATCATGGGGTCTCAGATGACCTTCCGACCCCGATCTCTCGTCATTGCCCTGGGACGTAGATGATCTGATTGGCCGGTTGTCAGCCGTGGTATCCCACGCCAGACGGTAAGGCCTACCCTTGGTATCCCTCTACCACTGCATCTATTCGCCTCTCTCCCTAAGAGAATACATTCAATGTCGCCAAAAATTATTGGGTCCCCTAGGAAACACTTATCAATTTTGTTTCCTACCCTGTCACAAGAACTCCTCCCTGGGATTTTAATTTGTTGTCAAACAACACTGTATTCAAAGTGCCCACTATTATATTCTAACTATAGAATTAGAATAATCATTATATTTCCATGATGCCAACAGTTCACCAAAGTGTTTTGGTCTAAATCACAAGTTAAATCGCAATTGCAACATTTGGTAAAAAATAAGGCCTATAACTGTGGAAATTATCTCAAATGAGTGCAGCAAATGCAGAAATTGACAAAAGTGCTGAAAGTTATTTTAGGTTGAATTGAACAGTATAAAACAATCAGAATGGAGAAAGACTCATTGAAATCCCTTAGAATGTATGTGATGCCACCCTGGGATCACTCACTACTCATAAAGCACCCTGGAATCACTCACTACTCATAAAGCACCCTGGGATCACTCACTACTCATAAAGCACCCTGGGATCACTCACTACTCATAAAGCACCCTGGGATCACTCACTACTCATTAAGCACCCTGGGATCACTCACTACTCATTAAGCACCCTGGGATCACTCACTACTCATAAAGCACCCTGGGATCACTCACTACTCATAAAGCACCCTGGGATCACTCACTACTCATAAAGCACCCTGGGATCACTCACTACTCATAAAGCACCCTGGGATCACTCACTACTCATAAAGCACCCTGGGATCACTCACTACCCATAAAGCAAATGTAGAACTTTTATTATTCAAAAACAAAAAATACCGTAATTTAAAAAAATATTAAATACTTTGATATGATATTTTGGCCATGTCGCCCAGACCTAATCTCTCTGTATCTCCAACCATCTCTTTTGCTGCAACTTCCCCTCCAATCCAATTCTTCCTCTCCACTCCATCCATCTCCCTCCCCTGCGCACTCTTCAGGCAGGTGGCATAAATAGGGGCTGAGCCCTCAGCACGCTGAATCATAAAGTAAATCGGTATATGAGTGTATGCCTTGGTGTGTTATAAGAGTATGGTATGTGTGTGTGCATGTTTATCAAGTAAGTGTGTGTGTGTGCTTGTGAGTTGAGCCTGAGTGCGTGTGTGTGTGTGTGTGTGTGTGTGTGTGTGTGTGTGTGTGTGTGTGTGTGTGTGTGTGTGTGTGTGTGTGTGTGTGTGTGTGTGTGTGTGTGTGTGTGTGTGTAAGTGTTGTGCATTGACTTCTGAGTACTGGAAGGAGTTCACTATCTCCGAGTGCTCTGACTCATGGCTGGTAGCTCAGAATAGATCCCTGACGAAAACGGGCCATTATCTCCTGCGTCACAGGTACGTACACGCACACATTGACTCAACGACCCACACACACACACACAACCAACTTACTGAAGCATGTGTGCACAAACACACAGCTTCACTGACACACACACAACGGTTTCACACGGGCCTCTTTCTTAGCTTTTCTTTAGCTTCGTCTTGCCAGTGATCATTCTCTGTCCATACCTGCAACTGATGTGAAAACATAAGAATGTGGCCCCTCAATCATTGAAACCCACCCTAGTAAATAAGAGACGGTGGGGTATGTAATATTTTTAAACATCCCTTTAAGTGAGGGGAAGATTTTTTGGCAGAACTTTATTCCACAGGACACCATTTAACCACAATTGACTTCCTGGTAAAGTAAGACATCAGAATTATAGCTCAGCAACATATCTGAGATAAATACATGGTTTTGAAACATGATCTCCCTGCCTAGAATAAATCCCCTGGGTCATGATCATTAGGCACCAAACGGTATAAAACGTTCTGATTAGGGTATCCACCCACTTTGCCCAGAGTGGGTAAAAACCTGTTTTGGTGATGAAATTACAATACCTTATGTTATAAAAATACATTTTACCATGACAAATATGAGTATTCATGTTCTGAATAGTTCGTGTGGTCTTTAACATATTATTAACATTATATATATATATTTTTAAGTCCGATTTCATAACATAATACATCCGATAATAAGCAGAGCTTTGTTGAAACCTGCGATGGGACAGGTTTCTCGTAATAACTTGAGGATTTGACATTTTGTGGTCTTCGTCTTCAATGTTGTTTCAGCAGGTCGCAGGAAGCAAAATGACCATGACACGAGCTGAATTAAATGTATATGGCTTCGAAAATAAAAAGTGTTTCATACCCTCAGTGCGCCATAGATATTTCACAGAAACATGCTGGACATTTAGAATATGAAAAGTGTGTACTTAAATATGAAAATACATGTCATGTCTCAAAATCGATATCCATCTTACCTCTATATTGTTTTATTTCCGGTAGATTTCAAGAAGAAAGATGACAAGTTCAATGGGAAAGTGAGCCTGTCAGGTAGCCAGTAAACCTAATTCTTCCACAAAATCCAGTCTAGCTGACCTGATGCAATTTTCCCAATTTTTGACCACTTTTTCCTTTTATCTAGCCTCCATTGATTTATTCACCCTAATTTTGGCCCATCCTACAAGGGTAAAAACTCCCATTAATCTTTTAACTGATTATGATAGAGACTTGAGATTTGGACCACTGTTTTTCTTATAGGATTAGCTACACAATTAAAGAATTATTTTACCCATTGGTCAAAATATGCATTTCTGATTGGACATCCTAGACTGAAAAAGAGAGGTCCTACATGGACTTGTCCAATTGGTAGTTGGGCCATTCCGCCGAATCGGTGCATTTTCCGTCCCCAGGACATTACATGCATAAATATGCATGACAAATATCAGTATAATACATTATATTATCAAGCAAAGTGTCCTGCACTTTGTCCTAATTGCAATTTGAAGATACATCATGTAAAACTTTAATAAAAACTTTAACACTACATGAAATATGATGATTAGAATCCTATAGAAATCTACATTCTTTTGTATTATTGGGTGACTATTTCCAATTTAGACATAATATACATTTTCTCATCAGAAATTCATAATGTGTTCGTTAAAATACACATTTTAGTCATGTCCCCAGGTTTTCACTCAGTCATGTTACCCTTACACATTTTCCCCTCTAAAAATTTGGGACATTCCACAAGTCACATGATCAACAGGAAGTAGCATCATTTGAGTCTCCTGACCAAAAGTTCTCACTCTTTTTCTGTATTTTGTATCATACTGTAAGTATGACTGATAATGTCCATCTCAACGTACAGTCCTGTTACCTAAATGATTTCTTAGATGTTATAATGTTGTTTTTTAAAGATAGTTTTGGTAAACCACTTGAAGGTGCTAAGTGTTCTCATGCTATTAGCATTGATGCCATGTGGCTACATTTCATGTATTTGCTAATACTATGCTAAAAACTAAGTCCTGTTACTTTCAGTCCTGTTCCTCATATGAAGGGTAACAGGACTAAATAAGAGTAACAGGGGTGAGAAGTTTGAATGAAATAGCCATTTTAAATACTATTCTCTTGATTTTAAGTTTTAGAGTTGGAATTACTGAAGGTGTTTTCAGTTTTACAATGTGAACACATTACTTACCATGAGCCAATCGATTAAGTGCTGCAGAGAAGCTATCGCACTCGATGCAATGCCGACCCCGGAAAGGAGAGAGAGATACTTAAAGAAGGAACAGCAGAAACACAGGGAGGACATAGCATTCAGTCAATAACATTAGTAAGAGGGAAAAGCACAGACATCGCAAAAAGTGGAGGCAGACTTACTACAGGATCAAGTCCAAGAAAGAAGATGGCTTCATAAACAAAGTCCGAGATTTTTACACCAGGGATAACGTCAGTCGAATTACGACTGGGAAGAGGCCGACCCTCACCCAGAGGAAAATCTAAAATCAGAAGAGGTTCCTTTTGGACACGATGAAAAATCTACATGTGAAATTTTTGGTAGAACATGATGGGTCGATCTCATACTCCCTCTTCAGCTCACTGCGCCCCTTTTGGGTTGTTGACCCAACTCTAAGTGACCGGGAGACTTGCATGTGCAAGCTGCACGAAAACCTCCGTTTTATAGTACAGAAACTGCACCACCTGAAGATCATCAACACTTTCAATCCTGATGAACTTCTAAAATCCATCACATGCAACAGTGCATGAAGTGCATGTATGGAGAATGTGCAGTGTGCAAGGACTTCTCTTGTCCCGTCTCTGGCCAATACAATGATAAGAATGAAGTGACTTATGTCCAGTGGGAAATGGTGGATAAGGAGCCAAAGAATGACCCCAATGGCGGAACATCCAAAGTCATCATCAAAAATGAGTTCCAGACCACCCAAGAGCAACTGCTAGTACAGCTGAACCTGATGCCGCGCAAGTTTAAGATGCACACTTACAACATCAAGAATCAGTTTACCCACTACAGGGCACTGAAACAAGGCTTCGAAGCACATGAATGCTTAAATCATGTTGACTTTGCACACAGGTGTGCTTTTTGTGCATACAACCCCCCAACCAGTGTCCTTCTGCACAGTGTCCCCCTCTAGACAGAAGGGCCCACCAGCAATCTGGCAGCACTTGTCACCAGTGCTTGATTATGTGCAGAGTGCACATCCAGAGGTCTCCACTATCCATTTTTACAGTGATGGCCCTTGTACTCAGTACAAGCAGCGAGGGGATTTTTCAGAAGAGGATTCACTGGAACGTGGAACTTCTTTGAAGCAAGCCACGGCAAGGGTGCCCCGGATGGAATGGGAGGGGCCCTGAAGAGGACGGCTGACGGTCTTGTCAGCAAGGGGACAGATATCCCTGATGCTTCAGAGCTGTTTTCTGTGTTGAGCAAAACGGATACAGCAATCAAGTTGTTTTCTTGTGGAAGAGGAAGCAGTGTCAGAGATGCCCAAGGATGTGACACTAGTTCCATCTACGACGACGATGCATCAGGCAGTAACCCTAGGCCATGGAGAGCTGACCTACAGGGATGTCAACTGCTTGTTCACAGCAAGACAACATCTGAGCCGTGAGTGCTTTAATGCAAACCATTTCACATTCAAATCAACAGACAGCTCCCACGACCACAGAAAATCAGTGGCAAAGTCCTGAGGTTGTTGGCAAATGGTGCTGAGGTACGACGGTCAACGGTACCCTGGCATCACCACAGACACAAACAACACACATGTCACGTTTTGTTGTATGAAAAGGATTGGGGCCAACAGGTTTCGCTGGCCAGCCTGCGAAGACATCCTTTGGTACCCGTTTCAAGACATCCTGTGTACCATCCCACCAGCGAGGCAAGTCACAGCTCATTACATGGAAATTGACAACAAAGTCCGGGCCAAACTAGAGACTGTTTCTTAGAAAAGGCACGTTTTTGTTCATTAATTGATTGCAATTCTATATGAAATACAATTGTATGTTCTGTTTTATATGCAGAAAATAGTATAAGTTAATATTAGGTACTGGTAGTCAATGTAGAGATCTGAGGATCTGCTTAATATGCTCAGCTTTTAGTGTTTGTTGTCTTTCTTGCCTTTTGTAGAGGAAGATGGAGAACCCATACTGTGCAGAGGCAGGAGCCAGACACACATGCTGCATGGGGAGGAGCGATACTCACACCTCTCTCTCTCTCTCCACCGCCCACCCCACCCCGCACACATGCACACGCTCATATACACGCACACACACTCATGCAAAAGCATGCACACACAATTGTTACTGCTTTTATGTTGCTGTTTAGACTCAGATATTTTTGGCCAAATATAATGACCTCTGTTTTATCTTTGTTTAATTGAAGGAAGTTCTGTGACATCCAGTTATTCTCACACACACACAAGCACTCATTCCTGTTACTCAGCGCTCATTCCTGTTACTCAGCGCTCATTCCTGTTACTCAGCGCTCATTCCTGTTACTCAGCGCTCATTCCTGTTACTCAGCGCTCATTCCTGTTACTTAATTGTTTTTTATAAAAATAATAAAGATAAACCACTTATTTTTCAATTATGTTTGGTCCATCATTTAAACAATTGTTAGTTAAATCACATGATAGATTTTTGATAAAATTGAGGTTGGGGTCTCCCTTAAAAAAATTGCTTTGTGTGTTTAATTATTATTTGTTTTGCCTGTATATGTTGTGACTTTTTAGCTACAGATATATATTTTTTGAACATGTAAACAATTATTTATTTAAAATACCCACTTTATTGAGGGAAAAACAAAGAAACTAGTTGGCATGACTTTTAATTGATATTTAAACAGTTGTAAGAGTTTTGGTAACAGGACTGAGGAAATTGCAACCATCTTCCATTTAGAAACCTTGTAAAAAATATATATATAAAATTGCCTGAGATTGACCATTACACATTTTAAATAGTTAAACATGTGTTTTATTAGTTAAACAGTGCTAAAAAAAGAATGAAGTTTAATTTAGAAAAGTTACAACATGCAAATGGCACTGATTTGGCAGAATGGCCCAGTTACAGTCTTGTCCCATCGCTGCAACTCCCGTACGGACTCGAGAGGCGTAGGTCGAGAGCCACGAGTCCTCTGAAACACGACCCTGCCAAGCCAAACTGCTCGCTTAACCCGGAAGCCAGCCTCACCATTGTGCCAGAAGAAACAACGTACAACTGGCGACCGTGTCAGCGTGCACTGCTCCCGGCCCACCACAGGAGTCACTAGAGCGCAATGGGACAAGGATATCCTAGCCGGCCAAACCCTCCCCTAACCCAGACGACGCTGAGCCAATTGTGCGCCGCCTCATGGGTCTCCCGGTCGTGGCTGGCTGCGACACAGCCCGTGATCGAACACAGGTCTGTAGTGACACCTCAAGCACTGCAGTGCCTTAGACCGCTGAGCCACTCGGGAGGCCCTGTTGCAAAGAGTTTTAAAACATTTTTCCATTGCCTGCCCTAATAAACATGACCCAGGGTCACTGCACACGTGAGGGTCATTCTGAACATAGTGGTTCTTCCTGGTTCATGCCTTGTGGGCTGCCGCAGAATTCTATGGCACGTTATTTAAGTGTCAGCCATTGCTGCCATTAATGCTAGTTAGCGCTAGTTTGACCACCAGAGGGCATCTTTGAGAAGCATTTGACTTTTTGTAATATTGGCTGTACTAGAGAATTTAAAACCTTTTTTTGTAAGAACATAGTATATGGGATTGATTTTAAATGTAGCTTAATTTGATTAATATGGTGTTTCTATTCCAAGAAAAACGAAACTCAGGGTTTCCGTGAGGAAAATGTGCCGCTGTACAACGTGACAGTTTCCACACCCTAATTGTAGTCTAACCAATGCCCAAACGGAGATGAAAGTATTGAAAATAATTGATTTATCAAGACCAGTCCCCGTGCTTGTCTCAGAGCAGCATGAAACGGTGCTGAAATCGTTGACCACACCCGGGTAGGCTATTGCTTCAAATCCTATTATAACAATTGGATGATGGCGGGCCAGAACATAACAATTACATAATATTAGCATAATTAATTGGACTACAAATTTAACATGTTTAACACATATGCTTAGTACATAATACATTCGGTGACAATAAGATAATTTGATCTGATTACGCTCATAAAATCACTATGTCTCTATTCAATTATTATTTTTGTCTATTTCTCTGTGTGTTGATTGGTGGGGAAAAACAGGTCTACGTAGCCTATTGTAGGCTACACTACTTTTTTTAATTAACGTCAACATTTGTTCAGAACAATTTGCTTGATAGCAAGATAAAATGTCGCTCTCAAAAAGTATCAACAATGAAGGTCTCAGACTAATTATGAATCTAAGCATAAAACTTTCAGTGGTATTGTCGCCCCATATCGAGGCCCGACACAGAAACATTGAATCGTTAACTGCAAGCTGCACGCAGCTTTTTTTGCGGACATATTTTGTAACTTAAGCGGGTTAAATCTGCAGTCACAAGGAATAGAGAAACAGTCGCGGACAAGGTGGAGAAATTTGAGGCCTTTCCTAGGAAGCTTGAGTTGTTCGATTTGGACTTGTCACCTGGAAGGCTACTGCACTTCAGCACACTGAAGAAACAACGGGCAGAGGGACCAGGCCGCAGCATTGTCACAGAGGTGATGGAAGATTTCATCAAGCAGCTGAGGGACAATTTATCCACCAGATTGGAAGACTACAGCATGCCCAAGGATATTATTGCATTTGTACGTGATCCTCTCACAGTCCACCCAGGTGGAGAATTCTCCTCCCTTGCTAAGATAGTGATACCCTCGCTGGATGAGTTTTTTTTTTAAATGTAACCTTTATTTTACAAAATGCCTCCAGCTGTCCATCACTACTGTAAATAAAAACACAGAATATCTAAGGGGCTTTTATATAATTATAATGCAGGGTTAATAATAATACTTTTAACCACCTTCCACTTGTTAGGTTCAAATAGATTTTTTTTTTATCAATTAGTATATTTTAGTTTAACCACAATATTTGTTGTATTATTTTTTCTGTCTTTTCTGGGGGATTAAACTGAAATTGCAACCAACTTTCTATGGCTTGTTAAAAAAAAAATGATATTTTGGAGAGGATTTAGTTTTCAAATAACCAAAAGTGAGCGATTGGGTAGCACCATAGAAAGAAGCTGGCTTGATGAAAACGATGTCCATTTCGTCTGTTCTCTTTGGTTGCAATGTCATTTTTTTTCAGATAAACAGCACATTTTAATGGTAACTGTGTTAAGGGTGGAGTTTGGGGTGTTGAGGAGTACTGGAAATGTGTGACTTTCAGTTTACAATAGGCCATAAGTATATAGCAGATTGCCGATTGTCCTCAGTTTGATTATACCGTAACATACTGTAGCACCATGACCAGGATCTCTATTAATTTAAGTGAGCAGATTAGGGCTTTCAGGAGGAATGGAAAATCTACTGGAGACATTTCAACAATACTGGTAGACTTGGAGATTTTGGTCACGAACAGTGCTATTCACAAACACCCTCATCAGATGCCTGTGTACGCCGAACGCGAAAGCCCAGGAAAATGAACAGGTACAGTAGGCTACAATACTGTAAAGTAGGCCTAATAATGCTAAAAATAATTGACTGCTGGTCTTTACTGTATGCTGCATATTTTTACATTGCGTTCCATTTCCAGCAAGACTATTGAAGCCATCGACTCACTAATGGATGAAGATGATGAGCGCTCGGAAAAAGCCATCAAAATTGCTACAGAAAAAAAAAGATCAAGCAAGCCGAGTCCCAAGCATCCCCTCAAACTGTGTGGTGGGCAATTTCTTGCTAGGGACCAGGCCCATTTTTGATTGTTGATACTAAGTTTAGCTATTTGCAAAGCAAAAGGTATTGAACACCATGCTTGACCCCGGTACAGTAGGCCAGGGGGCTCTTGACTTGGGTCATCCGGTTTCTCAAACACACAAGCCCGACAGGCGTAAAAGGCTCAATTTAGCTGCTAGCTCCCCCGGCCAATGACTTTTTTTAACATGAAACGAGGTAACAGTATCTCCTCATCAACGGTGTCTAATCCAACCCCGCTCAAAAGGCTTTAGGGGACATTGTTAGTGAATGAGAAAAAGAGACTGACAGAAAAACTGACCGACTGACTTGCAGCCTGTTTTGCCAACTCAATCTCTGGTTGAGATGGTTGACTTAGTTTGTCAAGGACTGATTTATTTTTCAAGGACCATCAATTTGTAATAATTCCTATTAAGCAACTGCTTCTAGTCACCACCAGATGGCAGTATATCACCACAACCTCATGAGAAGAAAAAAACGTACTAATCATCACTGCCTACAAGCTCTACTCAATAATACGTGTTTCACTACATACAGGAGTGGTAAGTCAGTACTGATGATGTTGACTTATTTCCTTATATGAACTGTGACTCAGTAAAAGCTTTGAACTTATTAGATGTTCCGTTTATATTTTTGTTCAGTATACATGCGTACAATATTAAATTATCTTTATTTAAATTGTCCTTATACTTCACTACACTTTAGGTCCCAAAAGCTGTCCCAATACATAGACATATTCAAGGTATTCCAGTACTTGAATTTCAGAGTGACAAATTTAAGTACTTTAAGCACCTTGTGCAAACCCTGGTAGTGGCTCCCTCTCTATTTCATTTCCTTTATCTGCACTGAAGGAAATAGACAAGAGCAAGCTAGCTTATCGCTAAACATCCACCATAATGCTTTCGCTCATCGTGTCACTTCAGCCCCCTTAGACTGTTGGGGTGAGGGTAGGGTTTACCCCATTTAGTCGACTGGTCAATTGTTTGGTCAATAGGCTACTGGTCGACCGAGAATGTTTTAAAAACATTACAATTATTTAAAAAAATTATGCCACATCATGATTGACATCTGTCTCAGCGGACTAATGATCTCTTCTAATGATCTTAACTCGCAACCACTAATGAGCTGGAGCTTCTCAAAGTCATTTTCTTCACCTCAAACAGCAAGTAAACAAAGTCTGTTTTTACATCCATTGAGAATGACAATAGCTCTTAAATGTAGCCTATTTCAAAAATATGTCCAACTCTCTCTCCCTTTTGATAACCACTTGGCATGAAAGGGGGGGGGGGGATGTCATGCTCTGATCAGGTGGAAAAGTCATAAAATAGGTCTACCTGATTACTTATGATCCCTTGTGCAAATAGCCTACAGTTGTGTTTGTTTGGCGCTCACTGGTGCGGGAAACTGAGGGTCCAGAATATTTTGTACAAATGTTTCAAGTTTGTTAGGTTAAGCTTCTGGCTGGACCAAATCGATAGTTGATACGTTTCAAGTTCCTTGCAGACATGCCACGTGTAGTCGATTCGATAGATTTTTACAAGGATATTTGTTGCAGCCTGTAATGTTTTTATTTGTTGGCTTTATATAGGCTATTTTTACATAGTTGGCAATAGAAGTAACTTTTAGATGGTATAATTTTCATAAAGATATCATTTTAATTAATCACATGACAATGATTTTGAAATAGGAAGATTATTATAAAATAAACGAAACTGTTCAAACAAAAATATGCATATGAAAATCCTAACTGGCACGCACATCAGTAGAATTGGTAAGATAAATTGGCACTCCAAGGTTGCCAACCCCTGGTGTAGCCTATTACCGGCAACTTCTGGAGCTTAAAAGCCAGCGGGAGTTGGTGGTTCGGGAACATTTCTTTTCTTCTATTGGTTCGGCTACCTTAATCTCTGGCTCCTTCTTGAGTAATTTGTTTCTCTTAACTATTTCAATCACAGTGTGCTTAAAGCATCATCCAAGCTCAGTAGCCTAAAAATATTGGATTTCATTAAAACACATAGGGTATGTTAATATATGGAAAAATACACATTTTAATATTTCAACCAATTGATTGTTCGACCAAGATTTGTTTTTGTCGGGGACAGCCCTAGATGAGAGAGAGGAGACGAGGACATGAAGCAAGTTTAAAGTGTTGGAATGAGGGAGAGGACACACCTCAGAGTATGTGAGCGCCGTTTCATCTGTCTTCCTCAAAATATTTTTTGCTCTTGCGAGAGAGAAAGAGACGAGGAGACAAAATAATGTTTCCCTCCCCAGTGTTTTAACTTAGATTTTTAGTTCAAATCAAATTTCATTCGTCACATGCTTGGTGTACACCCACAGTGAAACGCTTACTTAGGGGCTCTTCGCAACAATGCAGAGAGATAGAAAACATACAAACAATAGAAAAATAAATACACAATGAGTAACGATAATTTGGCTAATACAGTGGATTGGGGAAGTATTCAGACCCCTCGACTTTTTCCACATTTTGTTATGCTACAGCCTTATTCTAAAATTGATTAAATACATTAAATAAATCCTTTGCACCCCATTATTTCTATCTCCACTTTCCACATTCTTCCACTGCAAATCTACCATTCCAGTATTTCACTTGCTATATTGTACTTACTTCACCACCATGGCCTTTTTTTTGCCTTTACCTCCCTTACCTCATTTGCTCACATTGTATATAGACTTATTTTTCTACTGTATTATTGACTGTATGTTTGTTTTACTCCATGTGAAACTCTGTGTTGTTGTATGTGTCGAACTGCTTTGCTTTATCTTGGCCAGGTCGCAATTGTAAATGAGAACTTGTTCTCAACTTGCCTACCTGGTTAAATAAAGGTAAAAAAAAATTTTTTTTTACAATAAATAAATAAATACATTCTCAATCTTAACACAATAACCCATAATGACAAAGCGAAAACAGGTTTTAAGAAAATTTTGCTAATTCAACATGGAGTCCACCTGTGGTATATTCAATTGTTTGGACATGATTTCGAAATGCACACACCGGTCTATGTAAGGTCCCACAGTTGACAGTGCATGTCAGAGCAAAAACCAAGCCATGAGGTCAAAGGAATTGTCTGTATAGTTCCGAGACAGGATTGTGTCGAGGCAGAGATCTGGGGAAGGGTACCAAAAAATACTGAAAGTCCAAGAACACAATGGCCTCCATCATTCTTAAATGGAAGAAGTTTGGAACCACAGAGACTCTTACTAGAGCTGGCCGCCCGGCCAAAACGGAGCAAATCGGGGGTAGACGTTCACTCTGAAACAGCTCCAGAGTTCCTCTGTAGAGATGGGAGAACCTTCCAGAAGGACAACCATCTCTGCAGCGCTCCACCAATCAGGCCAGACGGAAGCCACTCCTTAGTAAAAGGCACATAACGGCCCGCTTGGAGTTTGCCAAAAGGCACCTAAAGACACTCAGACCAAGAGAAACAAGATTCTCTGGTTTGATGAAACCAAGATTGAACTCTTTGGCCTGAATGCCAAGCGTCACATCTGGAGGAAACCTGGCACCAACCCTACGGTGAAGCATGGTGGTGGACGGATCATGCTGTGGGGATGTTTTTTCAGCTGCAGGGACTGGGAGACTGGTCAGGTTTGAGGGAAAGATGAACGGAGCAAAGTACAGAGATCCCCTTCATGAATAATTTCTCCAAAGTGCTCAGAACCTCAGACTGGGGAAAAGGTTCACCTTCCAACAGAACAACAACCCTAAGCACACAGCCAAGACAACCAGGAGTGGCTTCGGGACAAGTCTCTGAATGTCCTTGAGTGGCCCAACCAGAGCCCGGACATGAACCCGATCGAACATCTCTGGAGAGACCTGAAAATAGCTGTGCAGCGACGCTCCCCATCCAGCCTGAAAGAGCTTGAGAGGATCTGAAGAGAAGAATGGGAGAAACTCCTCAAATACAGGTGTGCCAAGCTTGTAGTGTCATACTCAAGAAGTTTCGAGGCTGTAATCGCTGCCAAAGGTGCTTCAACAAAGTACTGAGTAAAGGGTCTAAATACTTAAGTAAATGTCATATCAGTTGTTTTTTTATACACTTGCAAACATTTCTAAAAACCTGTTTTTGCTTTGCAATTATGGGGTATTGTGTGTAGATTAATGAGGGTATTTAAAAAAATGTAACGTAACCAAATATTGAAAAAGTCAAGGGGTCTAAAGACTTTCCGAATGCATTCTATGTACACAGTACCGAGTACATAGTTGATGTGCAGTAGTACGAGGTAATTGATGTACATAATTAGGAATAAAGTGACAGAAACTGTAGCAGCAGTGTACGTGATGAGACAAAGCATTTGTGCAAAAAGGGTCAAGGCAGATTGGTTAACTATTTCACTTTCGTCACTTAAAAAAAATAATTGTACCTTTATTTAACTAGGCAAGCCAGTTAAGAACAAAAACAATGACGGCCTAGGTACAGTGGGTTAACTGCCTTGTTCAGGGGCAGAACGACAGATTTTTACCTTGTCAGCTCAGGGATTCGATCTAGCAACCTTTCAGTTACTGGCCCGACGCTCTAACCACTAGGCTACCTGCCGCCCCAAATGCTTGGTGTAGACCAACAGTGAAATGGACTAACTACTTAGCAGTCGTATGGCTTGGGGGTAGAAGTTGTTCAGGGTCCTGTTGGATCCAGACGTGCTGCATCGGTACCGCTTGACATGTGGTAGCAGAGAGAACAGTCTATGACTTGGGTGGCTGGTGTCTGACACTTGTTAGGGCCTTTCTCTGATACCGCCTAGTATAGAGGTCCTGGATGGCAGGGAGCTTGGCCACAGTGATGTACTTGGCCATACGCACTACCCTCTGTAGTGCCTTGCGGTCGGATGCCAAGCAGTTGCCATACCAAGCGGTCATGCAGCCAGTCATGGTGCTCTCAATGGTGCAGCTGTAGAACTTTGAGGGCCCATGCCAAATCTTTTCCGCCTCTTGAGGGGGGGGAAGGGTCGCTGTCGTGACCTCTTCACCTGTGTTGGTGTGTGTGGACCATGATAGATCATTAGTGAACTTGAATCTCTCGACCCGCTCCGACTACAGCCCCGTTGATGTGAATGGGTGTGTGCTTTGGTCCTCCGTTTACTCAAGTCCACGATCAGAAATGCTTGTGCTTCTATTTCCTGACAATGCAGTAATAACCAACGAGTAATCTAATCTAACAATTTCACAACAGCTACCTTATACACACAAGTGTAAAGGGATGAAGAATATGTACATAAAGATATATGAATGAGTGCTGGTACAGAACGGCATAGGCAAGATGCAGTAGATGGTATCGAGTACAGTATATAAATATGAGATGAGTAATGTGGGGTATGTAAACATTATATTAAGTGGCATTGTTTAAAGTGGCTAGTGATACATGTATTACATAAAGATGGCAAGATGCAGTAGGTGGTATAGAGTACAGTATATACATATGAGATGCGTAATGTAGGGTATGTAAACATTATATTAAGTGGCATTGTTTAAAGTGGCTAGTGATAAAAACATTTTTTTACATGTATGTCAGCAGCCCCTCAATGTTAGTGGTGGCTGTTTAACAGTCTGATGGCCTTGAGATAGAAGCTGTTTTTCAGTCTCTCGGTCCCAGCTTTGATGCACCTGTACTGACCTCGCCTTCTGGATGATAGCGGGGTGAACAGGCAGTGGCTCGGGTGGTTGTTGTCCTTGATGATCTTTATGGCCTTCCTGTGACATCAGGTGGTGTAGGTGTCCTGGAGGGCAGGTAGTTTGCCCCCGGTGATGCGTTGTGCAGACCTCACTACCCTCTGGAGAGCCTTACGGTTGTGGGCGGAGCAGTTGCCGTACCAGGCAGTGATACAGCCCGACAGGATGCTCTCGATTGTGCATCTGTAGAAGTTTGTGAGTGCTTTTGGTGACAAGCCGAATTTCTTCAGCCTCCTGAGGTTGAAGAGGCGCTGCTGCGCCTTCTTCACCACGCTGTCTGTGTGGGTGGACCAATTCAGTTTGTCCATGATGTGTACGCCGAGGAACTTAAAACTTTCCACCTTCTCCACTACTGTCCCATCGATGTGGATAGGGGGGTGCACCCTCTGCTGTTTCCTGAAGTCCACGATCATCTCCTTTGTTTTGTTGACGTTGAGTGTGAGGTTATTTTCCTGACACCACACTCCGAGGGCCCTCACCTCCTCCCTGTAGGCAGTCTCGTCGTTGTTGGTAATCAAGCCTACCACTGTAGTGTCATCTGCAAACTTGATGATTGAGTTGGAGGCGTGCATGGCCACGCAGTCGTGGGTGAACAGGGACTACAGGAGAGGGCTCAGAACGCACCGTTGTGGGGCCCCAGTGTTGAGGATCAGCGGGGTGGAGATGTTGTTACCTACCCTCACCACCTGGGGGCGGCCCGTCAGGAAGTCCAGTACCCAGTTGCACAGGGCGGGGTCGAGATCCAGGGTCTCGAGCTTGATGACGAGTTTGGAGGGTACTATGGTGTTAAATGCTGAGATGTAGTCGATGAACAGCATTCTCACATAGGTATTCCTCTTGTCCAGATGGGTTAGGGCAGTGTGCAGTGTGGTTGCGATTGCGTCGTCTGTGGACCTATTGGGGCGGTAAGCAAATTGGAGTGGGTCTAGGGTGTCAGGTAGGGTGGAGGTGACATGGTCCTTGACTAGTCTCTCAAAGCACTTCATGATGATGGAAGTGAGTGCTACGGGGCGGTAGTCGTTTAGCTCAGTTACCTTAGCTTTCTCGGGAACAGGAACAATGGTGGCCCTCTTGAAGCATGTGGGGACAGCACACTGGAATAAGGATTGATTGAATATGTCCGTATACACACCAGCCAGCTGGTCTGCGCATGCTCTGAGGACGCGACTGGGGATGCCATCTGGGCCTGCAGCCTTGCGAGGGTTAACACGTTTAAATGTTTTACTCACGTCAGCTGCAGTGAAGGAGAGTCCGCAGGTTTTGGTAGCGGGCCGTGTCAGTGGCACTGTATTGTCCTCAAAGCGAGCAAAGAAGTTGTTTAGTCTGTCTGGGAGCAAGACATCCTGGTCCTGTAACTTAGCATCCGCTTCATCGGACCACTTCCTGCTTGAGTTTTTGCTTTTAAGCAGGAATCAGGAGGATAGAGTTATGGTCAGATTTGCCAAATGGAGGTCGAAGGAGAGCTTTGTATGCTTTTCTGTGTGTGGAGTAACAATGACGTATAGTTTTTTCGCCTCTAGTTGCACAGGTGACATTCTGGTAGAAATTAGGTAAAAACAGATTTCCGTTTCCCTGCATTAAAATCGCCGAACTCTAGGAGTGCCGCTTCCGGATGAGCATTTGCTTGTTTATCCATTGCAGCGCCATTCAAACATTTTAGAGAGAGGCAACTCAAAAATAGATTCACACACGGTCTTAAAAGTTAGATTGGGAGTAGTGACTATCAGGACTTTACAGCGGTGATGTAAGTCAGTCCTGTGTTCACCGTTCCCTACCTGCCTGTGAGTCTAGCTGTGAAGTAAACACACAGGCAACATACATGCTCATCATTTTCATACAACACACAGACACCAACTACCCCACCCCCCCACGCACTGCTCAAAGGTTGTACTTTTATTGCTTTATTAACCCGGCGGCTCATCTGTGTGAGCGAGGTTAGTTGATGATTGGCAGCGCTCTCTTTTCCTGGAAGAGAGAGAGGAATGAGTGTTCACCACTGACGACTCTTGGGAAAGAGGGATTGAGCGAGGGACGGAGCCAGGGAGCGAGAGAGAGGGAGTGAGTATGTTCCCCTCTCAAACTCCCACAGAAGTAAGTGGCAGAACAGTAGACAGTACTGAACACACACACAGTTCATGTCAGCATTAAACCTGAGAATCTGCTTAAGACAGGAGCACACACACACACACAATTCTATCTTTTGTCACTCACTCACACACACACTTGACGTGTGAGCAACAGCAGGAGGGTTGATACAGCCACTTTACCGTAACAAACATTTTATGGATGATCTGAACAGTCAGCCCACACAGGTCTCTGTTGCATGGGGAGGTATCTCTCTCTGTGTGTATGTCTGCTGCACATCTGTCAGCTAGTATAGGTAACTGCATTCAAGTATTTACCGGTGTACGCATGTCTGCATGACGTGTGTGTGTGTGTGTGTGTGTGTGTGTGGGGCAGTGGCAGCAGCATCCTGTGTTTCACCACGACACAGCTGTTCAGTGGGAGAGGGAGAGAGATGTGAGTACTGAATAATTCACTCTACTCATGTGGATAAACACACACAAGCAGACATGCATCCAAATGGCATGCCGACGAATCACACACACTGTAAGTGTAAAGGAAAATGTCAAACGGTACTATCACTGCAATACCATGAAGAACATTTGTGATGGGAAAACAATCCTCACACAACTGTATGCTGCTCAGCTAGAGCTGGGCGATATACATCGTGTGACAATAGAAAAACGTCCATCGTTTCATATTATGTTCTATCGTGTATTTCCTTGTGTCGCAAATCACTCTTTACGGCAATATTTTCGGTCAATTGGACGACGCTTTCAACGTTCTAAATTTGCAACACAAACAAACATGGAGGAGAGTGAACGTGACACAGAGCTCGTAACTAACATAGGGGCTACTTCGGTCGCATGGACGTGGTTTGGGTATGAAAAGTCTGACAAGGACCAGAAAACCATCCTCTGCTAAATATGCAGCAGGCCGGTCCCGACAACAGGCTCAAACACCCCTAACCTCTTTCACCATCTACGTGAAGAATCATGTGAAACAGTACGGAGAGAGTCTACGGATGAGAGCCAATAAAGTACATTCGAGTGCTCAAAACAAACCCCCGACTCAGACGTTGCAAGAGGCTTTTGCCCCCGGCACACCATATGGCAAAGAATCACGAAGATGGAAGGAGATAACAGCTGCCGTTACAACTTACATTCTGCAAAAACATGGCCCCAATTTACACGGACGAGAAACGGGGGTTTCGTGAGTTGGAGCTAACACTGACCCAAGGTACCAAATGCAAATTGATATGGGACAAGTATTAATGCCAAAATAACATGCAAGCCCCCCAAAAATATATATACATTTTAGGCCTACATTTATTTTGTGTGTTTTCTCTTTACCTTTTTAGATTTTATACATTCATATTTTATATTTTGTCACATGCTTAATTGAACATTTGCACAAAGGTTCTTAATAAAAGGAGAAATAATTAAATGTGAGTAAGTACCTTTTATTTGTTGAGTTTAATTCAAAAGGTAATAAGAAATAGGCCTTTACATGTGGTCATTTTATATAAACAATTTATTCATTCAATTTCAGAAAATGTGCCATATCGT
Source organism: Salvelinus alpinus (assembly GCF_045679555.1). NCBI lineage: Eukaryota > Metazoa > Chordata > Actinopteri > Salmoniformes > Salmonidae > Salvelinus > Salvelinus alpinus. The sequence goes on along the minus strand of NC_092093.1, from coordinate 41,250,500 downwards.
GATATGTATCGTTATCAGGATATGAAATGACCTATGTCGGGAAATGAGATTTTGGCCATATCGCCCAGCCCTATGCTCAACTAACGATTAACAAATGAGGTCCATTGACACAACCCTGCATGGATGTCTTTTAGGTTTTTAAATAAATGGAGCTACAAATATGATGCATATGAATGCTCTCTCTCTCTCACACACACACACACACACACACACACACACACACAGAGCAGTCTCAGTGGAGGAGACAGGTTGACCCTGGAGAAAACACACTTCGCAAGCTTTTCCTTCATATCAGCCGCATACATTCTCAGCAGGAAAAAAGTTGATCGATATAAGAGCCGAGGTTAACGCGACGATCTGAGTCAGTGCTGTAAATGTTTGTTCCAGCCTAGCACTAACACACCGGACGAAACAAATCAACTAAGCATCAAGCCCTTTATTTCTTTAATAGGGTGTGCTAATGGGGTGTGTTCATCAATGATGTGCAACGGCTGAGGACCTGGTTTCTGAGGACTGGGTTGGGATCTATACTAGTCAACACGGATCTAGATGGTGTGGGAGCAGGACTAGAGGTGGTTTGAGTTGGCTATAGATCACAGGTCGAGCCCTGGCCCTAGTTCAACAGGTCAGGATGAGCTATCGACTAGTGGGGACTAGGCAATGGGTTCGTGTCTTGTGGGAACCATTCAAATATACAGCTGCTAAACAGACGTATCCACAGAGAATGGTCGACAGAAAGACAGACACAAATGCATGCAAACACACAAGAGACACACACATTCCGTTACAGGCACAGCAATCGATATGGCATGCTAGGCTACTTGGCCACTGGCCCACTTTCCACAACCCCCATTAATGTGTTTGCCTCTCCAGCTTCATCCCTGTTTTTCACATGCATACATTTATTGCTCTCTTCACACACACGGCAGCCATACTGTTCCCTCCTTGTACATACCTTCCTGTTTGTCACATTCACACACACACACACCATTTCCTGCCTCCTGTGAGTTAGGCCCTAGTGTTGAGAGTCTGGGCGTTCCCCTCCGCCGTTGTCATAACGCTGCTGCTAGTACCACCACCACTGCTAGTAACCCCTGTGTTCGTGAGCAAGAAGTCAAGACTCACTATGTGTGAGAGAGAGGGTGGGTGGAGCAAGGAGGGAAGGAAGGAGAAGGGGTGAGATTGATAGAGATGGGGAGGGGGAGAGAGAATGGTGGAAAGAGAGGGGGGAGAGAAAGCGAGAGGAAGACGGACAGGGAGAGCGAAGGGAAGGGTTATTAGGAGTGATAAAGAAGAAAGGAGAGAAAGAAAAGATAGCAAAGACATAAGTCTCAATGTCTATTGCGGTTCCTCTTTGCTACACCCCTATGCTGACCTCAGTCGCTCTCCTATACTCTCTTTTTCTGTCTCTCCCTCCATTAAAATCTCCCTTCCATACCATCTTTTTTGTCACAGTTTCTCTCCTTTTCTCCCTCCATCACCTGTTCTTTTGTGGGCAGGACCACAATGTTTCTTATCATCAAACGATAGCTACAGCACAAACATATGGAAAGCTACTATTGTTAAGGTTTCACAATCATATCTGTACATTATGTTTACGTAAGAAAAGGAATTTATATAAACACCGTGGTTTAACCCAGAGCTTTGGTGCAACATGGGGTCCATTGACTTTTCAATGCAGCCAATTCAGGAAGAGAATATAAATTAGCTTTTAAAATAAAACAAGGAAACAAAAATGGGCAATTTTTCCAACTGAATTGAAAACCCCTGTCTCCTGTAGTCCTGACGTTCAGTTGGTTCTAGAGAAATGTATCCTCCATATTTATTCCTCTGGCAGATAAAGACGCCTCTTTTACACAATTCAGTCGAAGATAGATCGAACCCTTGGGTTTTCTTCTGCATTTATCTGAGCTCATTCAGAGGAGAAATCAGACCAGGGCCAAAGCAAGAAAAACTGACTGTAGTGAACTGGAAATCTTTCAGACAATTGAGAAACCGATGTACTCTCTCGATTAAGAAAGCTAAATCAAGCTACTTTTTTAAGCTCTCAGACTCTGCTGGTGGTCCTTCTAAAGTTTGGAAAACAGTAAATGCATTGATGCGTAACAATGATGCTTTTAAATCAAATTGAACTTCGCAGGCTTTTTATTTATGATTTGATAGAAATGGTGGTGTAGTTGACCCTGGTCAGCCAATCGACTACTCTTACCTCTGCCAGCCTATAGCGGACTCAATGGTTAAACTTCTAGAGAATCTTTGTTTTCTCGCAAAAAAAATAGAAAGCAGATTATTAATTCGACGTTCCTAAAAATCAGTCCTAGACCACGGCGACATCATCTACAGTTGAAGTTGGAAGTTTACATACACCTTAGCCAAATACATTTAAACTCAGTTTTTCACAATTCCTGACATTTAATCCAAGTAAAAATTCCCTGTCTTATGTCAGTTAGGATCACCTCTTTATTTTAAGAATGTGAAATGTCAGAATAACAGGAGAAAGAATGATTTATTTCAGCTTTTATTTCTTTCATCACATTCCCAGTGGGTCAAAAGTTTACATACACTCAATTAGTATTTGGTAGCATTGTCTTTAAATTGTTTAACTTGGGTCAAGCGTTTCGGGTAGCCATTCACAAGCTTCCCACAATAAGTTGGGTGAATTTTGGACCATTCCTCCTGACAGAGCTGATGTAACTGAGTCAGGTTTGTAGGCCTCCTTGCTCACACACGCTTTTTCAGTTCTGCCCAAAATGTTTCTATAGGATTGAGGTCAGGGCCTTGTGATAGCCACTCCAATACCTTGACTTTGTTGTCCTTAAGCCATTTTGCCACAGCTTTGGAAGTATGCTTGGGGTCATTGTCCATTTGGAAGACCCATTTGCGACCAAGCATTAACTTCCTGACTGATGTCTTGAGCTGTTGCTTCAATATATCCACATAATTTTCCTACCTCATGAAGTAATCTATTTTGTGAAGTGCACCAGTCCCTCCTGCAGCAAAGCACCCCCACAACATGATGCTGCCCCCCCCGTGCTTCACAGTTGGGATAGGGTTCTTCGGCTTGCAAGTCTCCCCCTTTCTCCTCCAAACATAACGAGGGTCATTATGGCCAAACAGTTCTATTTTTGTTTCATCAGACTAGAGGACATTTCTCCAAAAAGTACAATCTTTGTCCCCATGTATACTTGCAAACCGTAGTCTGGCTTTTTTATGGCGGTTTTGGAGCAGTAGCTTCTTCCTTGCTGAGCGGCCTTTCAGGTTATGTCGATATAGGACTCGTTTTACTGTGGATAAAGACACTTTTGTACCCGATTCCTCCAGCATCTTCACAAGGTCCTTTGCTGTTGTTCTGGGATTGACTTGCACTTTTCGCAACAAAGTATGCAACGAAGTACGAACAAGAGTGTTCAGAGCTGTCATTAAGGCAAAGAGTGGCTACTTGGAAGAATCTCAAATATAAAATTTGTTTTGATTTGTTTAACACTTTTTTGGTTACTACATGATTCCATATGTGTTCTCATATTCAGGCTCTGATCAGGCCCTACACCCAAACAAGGGCACTGCGTTCATCCACCTCTGGCCTGCTCGCCTCCCTACCTCTGAGGAAGTACAGTTCCCGCTCAGCCCAGTCAAAACTGTTCGCTGCTCTGGCACCCCAATGGTGGAACAAACTCCCTCACGACGCCAGGTCAGCGGAGTCAATCACCACCTTCCGGAGACACCTGAAACCCCACCTCTTTAAGGAATACCTAGGATAGGATAAAGTAATCCTTCTAACCCCCCCCCCCTTAAAAGAGTTAGATGCACTATTGTAAAGTGGTTGTTCCACTGGATATCATAAGGTGAATGCACCAATTTGTAAGTCGCTCTGGATAAGAGCGTCTGCTAAATGACTTAAATGTAAATGTTAAATGTGTTATTTGATAGTTGTGATATCTTCACTATTATTCTACAATGCAGAAAATAGTAAAAATAAAGAAAAACCCTTGAATGAGTAGGTGTTCTAAAACTTATGACCGGTAGTGTAAGTACATCTGCCCTGGGGAGTACGAACAATGGATCCAATTCGTGAAAGTCGTATTCCTGGTCATAATGAGTTACCACCGCTCTGATATCCAAAAGTTATTTTCCGGCTGTATGTAATAACACACAAAAAAAATATGGGCTAATAATGTAAGAAATAACACCCCAAAAAATTATAATACTTCAAAAGTTGCTTAGGAGCCAGAAGCAGAGCTGCCATATTTGTCAGCACCATTATTTTACCTGGGGGAGAGTTGCAGAGGAGAGGAGAGAAGAAGAATGTGCCAATTTGAAAGCAATAAAAAAAAAAAAATGTAAATGAGTAGCTCAGGACATTTTTTAAAAGTAGTTCTCATGCTAGAAAAAGGATTGGAGACCACTGCTCTTGGGAAATTCTAAAGGCTGATTGAAGAACTTTTTACGGAATAAATGTGTTTCTTTTCAATGACTGTGTTTTGCTTCTTGAGTATTCCTGTGAATATGTGTGTTTGTGTATTGATGTGTATACAGGGCTCATCTGTTAGAGACCTTGGTCTCAGCATGACTCCCAGACAAAATAAAGGTATTTTAAAAAAGCAAACAAATTACTTTCTCTAACGCTAGAGTTTGGCAGTATACCGTATCCCGGGGTATGATTTTCCAATCATGCATTTTAATACATTTTAAGATTTGTACTTTTTAAAATAAATAACTGCAGTCAATTTGTACATCAGGTTAATATATATTCCCCAAAACAGCTGTTTGAGCCAGTCCGTGTTTGTTTACAAAGCACAACGAGCAAAACGGGAGCGTCAACGGGTGAGTCACTCCTGCAGCGCAACTTAAGTGAGGTGATCATTTACACTTGTATGAAATTGACTACTCACGTTAACTTAATACTTCTAAGATGTGTAGCTGGCCAACTAAGATGTGTCAAATAAATTCACTCCAGCTGGGTTTTGAAAACTCGCTAATGTTAGTTTGCAAAATCAAGCTTCTTGGTAACAGCAGCAGAGACAATCCCCTTGTGGATTAAGATGCATGCTATCTAATATTTATTTTGTGCTGTAAACTTTGTTTTGAGATATGTTATGAGCTGGGTTGTCCTAGTACTACATGTTTGCATGCGCTCATTAGCATTTACCTATGGCAATTCCTCAGTACATGTTAGAATTTTCTTAGCATTCTGTTAACTGATGATTTCAGGGCTTTTTTTTTTACCTTTGAAAAAACAAATAGCGCCCCTTGTGTGCACTGCCGGTAATTCAGTATATCCCGGGATGGCACAGGCACACCATGAAGGTATGGAAATCTGGATATCACCCAATCCTATTCACACAAACACTCACACACCCAGTGTACACTGCCCGATATACAGCCATCAACATCAAACCCTACCATAGTGCAAAAAACATCAGCTACTGTAGTGCAGTCAATATCAGCCCACCACTCAAAGATTCAGGACTGACCTGATGGAGCACGTCGAGATGAATAGACAAATACTGGGAGCCCAAATCCTGTGGAAGAGGCCATCAGCTGGCTGCCAACATAGCCCCTTCCCAAAACCCAGCAAGGCGGTCATCATTGCATCACGCACACTGATTCAAGGACACTTGGGGGCTATTCTGACACCCCCCAACTCCCCCAGTATCCATGGACATGGTCCTCCTTGCATACTATCTAATACAAACACATTAATGTAATATCATTTGTTAGCCTCTGGTCATTATCAATCTGTAGCATTTTTTATTTTGACAAAATCCATTGTGTGAATGTCTTGTCTATACTATCAGTATTGTGTTGTAAACATTTTTAGAATTGTCTTTGCCGGTTCATCAATCATGTCATTACATAGGTCTAGACTATGTTTTGTTGGCTTTTACCAATTTACCTTTAGTATTCAAATGTTATGGATACATTTATCTGACCGCTATATTTCATACACAACACTATCTCTCATGTGGCAAACTGTAATGAATCATTTATAGTAGATAGTTACAGGAAATATGGTACGGTTTCAAATGGCATATATTACAGTGATTTGGCAACATTAACAAAATAGGTTGTACTGGTTTGAACAGCAATTATTAGAGTCATTTGACAAAATTGGTTAGACGTGGTCTGTCTGTGAAGCCGGAATCAGAGTAATTACAACAGGCCCATTACATCCTTTGCCTCCTTGAATCCCATATGACTCCAGTCGGTAAGGGATTTTTGTGGCGAATGGCACAAACAACACATGAAGGCAAGACTCTTCTGTTCCCTCGTCCCAGTATTTCTCCCTTCAGTGCCCACTCCAACACCAGTCGATACGCAACCAGCCTGTATTGACTGAACAAATTGTTATTTGTGAGTACCTAGATACAAATAATTTCATAACAAGAAACAATTTGATTCAACAAAAGTCATCAATAGATGACATTCTTTACATGTTGTTACTGTGTGCTGGGGACAAGCAATAATCACGTAACTTACTCGATAGACAGCTGTGTAGTCAGTCCTGAAGGTATGGGCTGCTTCTTGTAGTTTACTTTTGAAACATGGAAGAATGTCTCTATAACTCCGGGGTAGATGAGCGTAGAAAAGTCCTCAGGTTTGTTACACAGTTTCTGGGCAGGATGCTTTCTTCAACGTAGATATCAAGCTCCCCAAATCGATGACGGTAACAATCGTCAGTTGCCATGCTCCGCAGTTGCACCACCAGTCCCTTAGACCTGGTTCTCGCCACTGCTCCTGGTCTACCGGCGGCTACGCTGACTCAGCCTCTCTCCGTGCTCTGAAACTGCACAAGTTCCTCCTCGGTAAATTCTGGCTTGAATAAATATGGCTCTGAATAAAAAACCTTATCAATTGTTCTGATTATTTGCCAATAAGCAAGAAAGATAGCTACTTTAGCTAATAGAGCACGCAACAGCTGACTGCCTCCAGGGAGTTTTGTTAACAAATCCACACCAAGTCTTACAGGAAGAGAGTGCAGGCAAAACCCAAAGCAGTCCATAAATGAGGAAATTGATAGAATCTAATTTCTTGGGATTATCAGAAAAATTTATGAATATATAAAATATTGATTACCATGTATAGCTTTGTAAGACTATGAATGACCAACCGCCCAGCTTTGGAGTAGTTAGAAGGGTTATTTCCCTGCTTTTGAGAGGAGCTGGCTAGTAGACTTCCAGCAATTGCGCTAAGCTAACAATATGCTACCTTCAACTTCCTTCAAACTGTAAGCAGAGACATACAAATTATATCCATGAGTTTGTCTGACTCTGGGTAAGTAGGAAATTACCCCAAATACCGAAGTAGCCCTTAAAAAAAATATCATGGCTTAATACGTGTTCATAGGACATTTCGATACTAGAACATGAAAAATGGTTCGGTAGTTGAATTTGTTACTCAGTTCTTATGTCAAATGTGTCTCACGGATCAAGTCTGTATCAGTGCAGCCGATGTCCCCCTTACAGCGCGAGCACACTGTGCCAGCTCCACTTAGCCCCTACCGGGAGTCTCGGCTGCATCATGTTAGCTAACCACTCATTCTGCAGAGAAGTTTGCACACTTGAACAATGAAACACGGCATGTAGAAATATTTTAACAGTTAATTACGGTTTGCAAAACACTTCACAATGCAAGATGATAACGGTAACTTCCAGCTTTGTAGGCTAACTTTTCTTGCTAGCTTACAGCAGAAGCTAACATCAATTCACTACCCTAATACTTTGGCAAACCATGGTGTAAAATATGCTAATTGCCACCAAAACTTTATTAATTAACTTAAAAATCGGTCTCTCCCAAAGATGATCTATTGTCTCAGCGAACTGACTAGATGTGTAAATAGGGCTCTGACAGCCGCCCCCTCAACCCTCCTGAATTACGTCATTACTTGTTAAAGAGACAGCGCGCATTTTTATAAAATAAGATACTTCTATGCAAATGTTGTTGATCAGTAGTAGGGATGACCCCATTTAGTAGACTGGTCGATTATTTGGTTGATAGGCTGTTGGTCGACCGAGATTTCTGTCGTCGAGCAGTGGCAATTATTATTTTAAAAAATTGATGGTGCACAAGACACCTGTCTGATTTGCGCTGTCTCATTGGTCCAATCCACTGGAGGCCACAGGGATGGCACAGTCCATCACTCTAAGACATGTGATGCTGAAATTGTATATGGTTATATTGTGCGAAACTAATGGTGCAACACTAATAAATCTAATATTATTTTATAATAAATGCGCTTTCTCCCACGTTGGATAAGGTCTCTGTCCGCAGTTCTGAAACAATCTTCAGTGCACAGTAGAATTAGCGCCTTTGCTTATGTTGCCATGTACATAATGGAAAAGTTAACCTGCATATTGGGATTGAGAACAATGCGGCGAGGCAGCAGAGACGAGGAAAAAGCCCTTGACTTAGCCTAATTGTCAAAGAAAATTAAGGATAGAGGAAACCAACTTAATTAGGTCAATAGCCTAGCTGCTATCTGTACCTGGCTTTATAAGTCATCCATACACAGTACAAGTCAAAAGTTTGTACACCTACTCATTCAAGGGGTTTTCTTTATTTTTACATTGTAAAATAATAGCAAAGACATCAGAACTATGAAATAACACATATGGAATCATGTAGTAATCAAAAGTTTAAACAAGTCAAAACATATTTTAGATTATTCAAAGTAGCCACCCTTTGCCTTGATTACAGCGTTGCATTTACCATATCATATGGAGACAGAAACAAACCTTATCGTAAGCAGACAATTGCAAATGGTTAAATCCTTCCAATAGAAATGTAAAAAATTGTTACGAATTGAACTTAAATGAATTAACTCTTCACATGGGATGATTTCACTGAACAACAAAAGAAAGGGAATATTGAATGATCCCCAATGATCCATCGCATCTCCCAAAAACTTTTTCAACATACATCTGTAAAATGATAGTCTAGAAACTAAAGCTTTGGTTGTCTTCCTCTCAAGCTTCCATGTCTTCTCCCTGGACCTCCTCAATGTCCACCTCTTGAACATCAGACCTCATCTTCACTGTCACTTTCCAACCTTGTTGAGGATGGCTCGTTGTTAGGCTCAAAAAGCCTCAAATTGCCCGAATGGCAGCCAATTTTTCAACCCATGAATTGGTCAGCCTGTTGCATGCCAGGTGGCTGATGAGATATGTTGGCACGACTGCCATATTGCGTCTCCATCCCAAAGCCCTTGCTTGGAAGTGTACTTCGCCAGACTGCCAAGAACCTTGCCCTCATCCAGGCCAAGGTGGCGAGACACGGTAGTGATGACACCATAGGCCTTGTTGGTCTCTGCACCAAACAGGATGCTCTTGCCAGCATACTTGGGGATCCAACATGTACGCTGCGGCGTGTATGGGCTTCAGGCAGAAGTCTTCACGCTTTTTTATGCATTTCAGAACTGCAGTTTCCTCTGCTTGGAGCAACAGTGAAGTGGGCAGGGCAGTACGGATTTCTTCTCTTACATCTGCAAGCAGAGTCTGAACATCAGACAGGATGGCATTGTCTCCCTCAATCTGTGCAATGGCTACTGCTATAGGTTTCAGAAGTTTCAGGCTGCGTACCACGCTCTCCCAAAATACATCATCCAGGAGGATTCTCTTGATGGGGCTTTCCATATTGGCAGACTGTGATATGGTCATTTCTTGGAGAGACTCCTTCCCCTCCAGGAGACTGTCAAACATGACAACACCACCCCAACGAGTGTTGCTGGGCAGCTTCAATGTGGTGCTCTTATTCTTCTCACTTTGCTTTGTGAGGTAGATTGATGCTATAACTTGATGACCCTTCACATAACCTAACCATTTCCTTGGCTCTCTTGTAGAGTGTATCCATTGTTTTCAGTGCCATGATATTCTTGAGGAGCAGATTCAATGCATGAGCAGCACAGCCAATGGGTGTGATGTGAGGGTAGGACTCCTCCACTTTAGACCAAGCAGCCTTCATGTTCGCAGCATTATCTGTCACCAGTGCAAATACCTTCTGTGGTCCAAGGTCATTGATGAATGCCTTCAGCTCATCTGCAATGTAGAGACCGGTGTGTCTGTTGTCCCTTGTGTCTGTGCTCTTGTAGAATACAGGTTGAGGGGTGGAGATGTTGTTAATTATTCCTTGCCCACGAACATTCGACCACCCATCAGATGATTGCAATACAGTCTGCTTTCTCTATGATTTGCTTGACCTTCACTTGAACTCTGTTGAACTCTGCATCCAGGAAATGAGTAGATAAAGCATATCTGGTTGGAGGGGTGTATGCTGGGCGAAGAACACTCAGAAATGTCTTCCAATACACATTGCCTATGAGCGTCAGAGGTGAACCTCCTTTGAGTCAAAAAAACTTCTTATTCCAGGAGGACTATGAGCTGTTGCTATTGATAAGGTGTCTGATTCATAACTTTCACCTCGAATAGAAGTAGAGGGACTTTTGTCAGAGGTTGCTTGTTGTGAGCACTGAGGGAACTTTATGCACTTGGCCAGATGATTCTGCATCTTTGTAGCATTCTTAACATATGATTTGGCACAGTATTTGCAAATGTGCACAGCTTTTCCTTCGACATTAGCTGCAGTGAAATGTCTCCACATCAGATAGTGCCCGTGGCATTTTCCTGTAAAGATTAGGGGGAAAAATGTGTACAAATAAAACATATATATATATATATATATATATACACACACAATTCCATGTTCTGATAAATAGTTAAGCAGTTAGATTAAACAGCTCCTTCGTAAGATACATGTTTTAAAATGAAACATGTATGGAAACAGGTTAGCAGGCTCAAGCAAGCTAAAACCCACATGGTAACAAAAACTAACTAGCAGAAATTGTTAACAAGTTAGAAATGATTTAAGTATACTTTGCTGTAGGGTACTATTTACTAGTTAACAGAAATTTGGTCTGCCATAAAATATATTCACCCCATCCAGTATTGTAATCAAAACTTACCAGAAAGCATGTAGTCCTTGGCTCAGACAGTGTAGTAGTGTGGACTCAACAGCATCTCATTAGTGTGCAAGATCTTGAGAATCAGCTGTACATGTGATGGGAGAATGCACTGTGCATGCAGAGGGTTGCGATTCCATTGAATTGGGGATAGTTTAACCAAAATATGCCACAAGACCTAGAATTGCGGTGTGTATCCCACAAAAAAAGGTTCTGTATTAAGCTAACTTTTTTGATAAATTCCCAAAATTCCCGGGCTTAACTTCATTCCGGAAATTTACCAGAAAGTTTCCAACCCTAGGTGTGACCACCATTTGCCTCATGCAGCGCGACACATCTCCTTTGCATAGAGTTGATCACGCTGTTGATTGTGTCCTGTGGAATGTTGTCCCACTCCTCTTCACTGGCTGTGCAAAGTTGCTGGATATTGTCGGGAACTGGAACACGGCGTAGTACACGTCGATCCAGAGCATTCAAACATGCTCAATGCGTAACATGTCTGGTGAGTATGCAGGCCATGGAAGAACTGGGCCTTTTTTCAGCTTCCAGGAATTGTGTGCAGATCCTTTCGACGTCGGGCCGTGCATTATCATGCTGAAACATGAGGCGATGGAGGAGGATGAATGGCACGACAATGGGCCTCAGGATCACGTCACGGTATCTCTGTGAATTAAAATTGCCATCGATAAAATGCAATTGTGTTCGTAGCTTATGCCTGGCCATACCATAACCCCACCATGGGGCTTTTCACAATGTTGACATCAAACTGCTCACCCACACGACGCCATACACTGTCTGCGATCTGCCCAGTACAGTTGAAACCGTGATTGATCCTTGTAGAGCACACTTCTCCAAGCATGCAAGTGGCCATCAAAGAATACATTTGCCCATTGAAGTTGGTTACGACGCCAAGCTGCAGTCAGGTCAAGACCATGGTGAGGACGATGAGCACGTAGATCAGCTTCCCGGAGATGGTTTCTTACAGTTTGTGCAGACATTTGTTGTTGTTGTACAAACCCACAGTTTCACCAGCTGTCTGGGTGGCTAATCTCAGACCATCCCGCATGTGAAGAAGCCAGATGTGGAGGTCCTGGGCTGGCGTGGTTACACGTGGTCTGCGGTTGGGGGGACGGTTGGATGTACTGTCAAATTCTCTAAAACGATGTTGGTAGAGAAATTAACATTCAATGTTCTGGTGGACATTCCTGCAGTCAGCATGCCAATTGAACACTCCCTCAAAACTTGAGACTGTGGTATCTGTGGTATTGTGCTATTTGACAAAAAAAACTGCACATTTTAAAGTGACCTTTTATTCTCTCCAGCACAAGGTGCACTTGTGTAATGATCATGCTGCTTAATCAGCTTCGTAATATGCTTATTGATATGCCACACCTGTCAGGTGGATGGATTATCTTGGCAAAGGAGAAATGCTCACTAACAGGGATGTAAACAAATATGTGCACACAATTTGAGAGAAATAAGCTTCTTGTGCGTATGGACATTTTCTGTGATCTTTTATTTCAGCTCATGAAACATGGGACCGACACTTTACATTTCTATATTTTTGTTCAGTGTATGTTAAAAGTACTCCAACAGGGCCAGCGTATGCTGAGCCAGGCGAATGGGAAAAGAGATGCGGAGGAGCAAAAACGAGACATGCTTCCACCCGTGACCCAATTTGCTGCACCCAAGACGCACTGCAGGAAATAAACAGTCCCCAAAAAGACTACTGAACACACATAAGTGCAGAGTCTGTGGTCCAGTGGATGCTCCCAGGTCTATAAGCACATACCACTCTTTGAGACCAGTGTTAAATCCCGGTCTGTCTAAATCGTGTTAAAAAAAACACACAGGAGCCTTAACAGGGGGAGACCATTCATGTGCCACCACAGTATCTTACCAGTTCCATACATACAATAAGATGGATCAATATTGTGTTAAAAGTCCAGCTGAACTCATTTACATAGTTTATTTGGTCTGCATTGGGAGTCTGTTGGTCGAGACGTTGGTGTTTTCTAGTTTCACCCCACTCGTTTGAAGTGACCTAGCTCCGAGTCGGAAATAACAAGATCCTACGGAAATATGAACTGGACACCTATTGTACCGTCCAGCACAAATATCTCTGCATAACAGGGAGGCGGCCCTAAAGACAAGGTTTACCCATTCAAGGCAAGGGACAATGTAATAGAAGAAAAACAATTGTCTGTAGCTCTGGGTAATGTCGCACTCCATTGCTCATACAAACCCTAGCAGGAATTCATTTCAGTGAGGGGGTTATAGTCACCCAACCCCCACCCTTGCTGAAACTACTTGTTTGAGGCCATCCTGGGTTATGGATGATAAAACACCCACAACGCCGGGTGACATATCACTTCACAAACAGGGCCTGAGAGGAAGGAAGCAGGCTGGCTCGGTGGCGTGGGTGTGGGAGTGAGTGTTGCCTGGGTAAGGCTGCCTGTCTGCCTGGGGTCATGGAGGGACAAGTTGCTGGAGGGATTGAACCCAGCCACAGCCGCCCAGCCTCTGACTGTCGCCTGGATTGACCCCTCAAATACAACCCGGACATGAGCACTTCCGAGGTCAAATGCCTGACAGAAAAAAATTATTAGGAAAGAAAATATGTGCAGTGCGGACAACGTCTCAGCCTAGCTGACCCAAGCATAAAACAAACGCTCCCATTACAATGCTGAGTAGTGAGTCGCATAAACAGTTCGAAAGGTGGCACGAGATGGTTTAAAAAGGCCCTGGGTTCGATTTCTAACGCTGCACTATGAAAGGGAGAAGAAAAAATAATCTTTATATTGCATGGCAAAAAGAAAATGTCACTCTCCTAGAGAAAGAAAAACAGGAAAGGAAATGTTCCAGTAACATCTGATGGCAGCGTGCCTCTGGAGTGCCGGAGAGAGGCCAAGAGGAATGACTTACGGGCCTGCTCTACCCCTAGTTAGGCCTAGTTATTTCCTTTACATTCTTGCAAAGCTAATAAAACACAATTGGTACATTTTGTGGCTGGAGAAAGTCACATTTTGGAGTGCCCCAAAATCATTTCTCTTCTCCTCTAGCACATGCCCTGGTGGAATTTTCCAACCCGATAGGAAAACTGTCTGCAACCCACACCGTGATACAGAACACCCGGTGACTCAGTCTGCAGAAGACATATCAGCAAGGAACACTAGGAGGAAATTGAGTAATGGTGGAGATACAAAGACACACAATAAATCTTTGCAGAGCCCTTGGATGATGGGCGTCTGTGGATCGCAAAGATAAAGTGTGAGGGTTGCTACACATTTCACTGTAGAAGCTCATTTCTTTAAAATGGTACCAGAGGCATAGAATTAATTTGGCTGGCTCCTCATCCTAAAATCCTATGAAAGCATGTTGAATCTAAAGTGACCCCCACCCCCCAAAAGAGTGCAATATGCAAAAGCGAGACAGCTCGCTCAGACCTTATGAAAATGCAATGTCGAGTCCAGACACAATAGCTCCACAGATGAGTAAACAAATGGAGCAGCACAGACATAACAGCAACAGTCCCTTTCTTCTACTGGCTGATGTCAACGCCAATGAGGTCACTGCCTGCCAAAAGTAAATGGGACTGGACCACATAGGGGCCGCCAGACAACCCTGATCGCTCCGGTGCAAGCATTCATGAGGCATCGCTAACTGCAGCCCCACAGTCCCTCCCAAAACTGTTCTCACCGGTTTACATCTCACCGGTTTGCAGGTACATAGTACCTGCTCATCCCCTCTGCTTCCGCAATAGGGTAATTGCCGTATGTTCAGGAGTTGGGATTCACTAAAGGGTGTTATTCAATCAAAAGCGCCATTTCATCGATTGGACAAAAACATTCTCTTCCCGTACTGTGAGGAAGGTGAATGAACACCTAATTGGGTAACTTTTTGTTTCACACATGTCATTCTCTTCGTGATTATGTAAATTGAAACATGTATTATTGCAGCACAGGCAGACTATTGTTTTGTCTTTCCCCAGACATTCACTGTTGCCAGGTTGGATTGAATATGGCCTCATATTAGTGGAATAATAGAGATTGTGGAAACACTCATTTCAATCCAGAGTGTGAAACCACCATATTGATAGGAGCTGACACAGAGAAGCTGACTAGAAAATAAACTGTGTATGTAACACTAACTTACAGATAAAAGCAGACAACTACACTACTGATGTTATCTACCAAAGCTGTAAAACTATTCTGCCCAACATCTCTGACCAATATCCTTCTAATCCCCTCCTTCCATCCCCACATCCTATGGCTGATTAACATAACTCATAACGCCCAGGTAAAATGTGACCACACCTCTAGCAGATCCCTTATGGTGTTTGATGGGTTTCAGGAGTATACTTCCATACCCCCGGCGCCCCGACCCAGGTCTTAATAAAACCACTCCCTTCTAAAAGTAGGAATATCGACTGACTCGGCAGTGGGGTTCTCCTCCCACCAATTACATAAGAGGTCACACCGACGCAAATAAAAACAGCCACAGCGAACGAGTCTGTGAAAAACTGAGGAGCGCAAGAGGGGAGGTAAGGATGGAGGGATGACATTTTTGTTTTGCTGTGCAAACTAAGGTGCTCATTGTCTGAATTAAGGTCCTGAGTTGTCTGGGTTTGCCAGTGTATTTTAATCTAGGATAGCGCTGCAGTGGATAGTCACTGTTTTGCGGGCTCCTGACCAATTCTGTTATTTTGTGTGTTTTTTGATGCTGATCTTCATTTTTTTTGTACATAACGTCTCCTCAATCATTTCCTAAGACCGAAAACAGCTTCTGGACATCAGAACAGCGATCGGTAACCTCGATTTGGATGAAAATGTTTACTTCAACGAGGCGGCAGCTCTGGATTTTCTGCTTTCTTGGGACCAGGCCCTAATCACCGGGACTCGAAAGAGGAAGCGGCAGCGAAAGTGTGGCAAGCGAGGTGGCAACCTGACGAGACCATGTCAGCAAGCAAATAGAACAGAGGGCAATGGCGGTCTATTTGTAAACTTGCAGTCACTGGAGAACTCATGCCAAAATCCTATGAATGCATTCCTGTTTTGCATTCTGAAGTGACCCCCATCCCCCCAAAATATCATGATCAGCTCCTTTATTTTACTGACATTGAGGGAGAGGTTGTTGTCGGTGATTAGTCCTACCACCATTGTGTCGTCAGCAAACTTAATGAAGTCATGCACGGCCACACAGTCGTAGGTGAACAGGGAACAGGAGGGGACTAAGCACACACCGCCGAGGGGCCCCTGTGGCGGATGTGTTGTTGCCTACCCTTACCACCTGGGGGCAGCCTGTCAGGAAGTCCCGGATCCAGTTGCAGAGGGAGGTGTTCAGTCCCAGACTCTTGAACTTTGAGGAGACTATGGTGTTGAATGCTGAGCCGTAGTCAATGAACAGCATTCTTACATGGGTATTCCTTTTGTCCAGGTGGGTGAGGGCAGCAGCAAAGATTCCACGCGAGCCTTTGCATGAGCCAAATTGCTCACAGCTCCCGGGGAGGAGTCCGTGCCTGTCACCTGCAAGCGACGAGTTTTTAGGAAGTGTGTTAAGCTTGTGAAAGTGGCAAAGATTTGTGTCGACTGTGAAATCCAACTGATTCCATTGTGTGAAAACGCACACTAGAGGGTTGCATTCCCGTGGGATGCCCTCAGGACCTGTAGGTTTTATGACTGCGGCACGGTCTGCATTTTTCATGTTGCAGGCGAGAGGTCAGAGATGATTTGGAAATGGTTGTCTTTCTGCTTTGTATGCGTTAGCCTACCTATTGCATTAACCTTATTGTATTAACCTTTTCACACTGACATTTGCGCAGTCTTACATGAACTGGCACATTATTGGGCTGGCGTTCACATTGTCTTCATTGTTGTTGTTCTCCTTACAAATAAACTTTGGACATGTATGTGTTCCTATCAAAGTGCCTTATTTTCTGTATGTCGTGTTGTCGTTTCTAATGTAGCACACACTATGTATGTATGGAGCATAATGCATTTACAGTTATATTCACATGTTTTCAAGTACTGGTGACAAATAATGCATTCCGATTATTGCATAGATTGTAATGGACACTAATGATGTGTGTAAAATACCTTATTGAAGGTTGTACTGATTATAACGAGCTAATGTTAAGCTATTTGCCAGCTATGTGTGGCGCTGTTTGTTGACATTATACAATGCATTCTGGGTGTCATGTAAACGTCTGTCAGACCAAAGATGTTATGAGGTGAAGGAATGGTTCACTCATCTTTCAACTAAACTTCCGGAATTGAATGAAGGGACGTGAATGATCGTAGACAACACACCCCCTTCAATATACACACTGCAAACAGACCAAACTCATCTAGGTCTCCTTTTATTATCTTTGGTAGACTAGAAAGAGCGAAATGGCGGTGCGCAAAAACTACCCATGATGGATTACTTTCGTTTTCTAGAAAGTGTTTTACTCAATTATTTTGATCAATGGTGAGCTCAACCGTGATGTGATGCATTTTAAATAGTAAATTGCTATTAGCCAATTCATATTGTTGTGTCTGTCAGACGAGAGATATCTAATCTAAATATGACCGCATGTGTTATGTCAATCTTTCCACAGTTAGCGCTAGGACTAATGTACCCTACATTTTCCGGTTTGGTTGATCGTGTATGCTGTCGTTACTTCTGTGAATGTCAGAACATTGCATCCAAAAATAAACTGGTCATATTCTGAACATAGCTTGGTAAGGACTGTATTTGTGCAAAATGTTTGTGGCTAGCTCAAATGCTGACTGTTGCAGCAATCGAAACTGGACGTTCTAGTCAAACCAGTTTGAGCGTACGCTGCAGGGACCACTGTAGAATGATCACATCCATTTGTTGGTACTTGTGAAAAGGTTAAACCTCTTTTGGCGCCTGAACCGCTAGCGGGACACCTATGACAACATCCGGTGAAATTGCAGAGCGTAAAATTCAAAATACCTAAATCGTAATATTAAACACTCATGGAAATACAAGTGTCATCTGATGAAGATCAAAGGTTAGTGATTAATTGTATCTCTATATCTGCTTTTTGTGACTCCTCTCTTTGGCTGGAAAAATGGCTGTGTTTTTCTGTGACTTGGCTCTTACCTAACATAATCGTTTGGTGTGCTTTCGTCGTAAAGCCTTTTTGAAATCGGACACTGTGGCTGGATTTACAAGAAGTTTATATTTAAAATGGTGTATAATACATGTATGTTTGAGGAATTTTAATTATGAGATTTCTGTTGTTTGAATTTGGGGCCCTGCACTTTCACTGGATGTTGGTCAGGTGGGACGTTAGTCTCTTAATGTAGTTAGTGGCAACACCAGATACTGACTTTTGATTTTTACCCCCACCCCCTTTATTCAGGGACACATTATTCCATTTCTGTTAGTCACATGTCTGTGGAACTTGTTCAGTTTATGTCTGTTGTTGAGTCTTGTTATGTTCATACAAATATTTACACGTGAAGTTTGCTCAAAATAAAGTTGACAGTGAGAGGACGTTTCTTTTTTTGCTGAGTGTATGTATGTATGCATGTATACAGATCAAATATTGATTCTCTGGGTTTTAAAGGCCTGTCCTGCATTTAAAAGCACATTCAATGAAGATTCTCCATTGAGCATGCTAATCAATCAATCAAATGTATTTAGCCTAAAACCACAAACAGCAAGCAATGCAGATATAGAATCACAGTGGCAGGAAAAACTCCCTAGAAAAGCAGGAACCTAGAGTAGCCAGGCTCTGAGGGGTGGCCAGTCCTCTTCTGGCAGTGCCGGGTGGAGATACGAGTACACGACCATTAAGGCCAGATTGTTCTTCAAGATGTTCAAACGTTTCTAGATGACCAGCAGGGTCAAATAATAATCACAGTGGTTGTAGAGGGTGGTCAGTACCTCAGGAGTAAATGTCAGTTGGCTTTTCATAGCCGATCATTCAGAGGTCGAGACCGTAGGTGCGGTAGAGGGTCGAAAACAGCAAGTTCGGGACAGCACATCCGGTGAAACAGGTCAAGGTTGAAACTGGAGTACCAGCATGACCAGGTGGAATGGGGGTAGCCAGGCCAGATAGTCCTGAGGCATGATCCTCAGGCTTAGGTCCTCCGGGAGGAGAGGAGAGAATTTGAGGGAGCATACTTACATTCACACAGGACACCAGATAAGACAGGAGAATTACACCAGATATAACAGACTGACCCTAGCCCTCCGGGGACTGAGCTTAATCTGTGTCTAGGAAACTGGCCTTTAAGCAATCTAGCTTAACGATCTTATCTATCAAACCCCATCCAGAGGGCACTTTCACTGAAACCACACTGGTCAATCAGTCACTTAACATTAGAACCGCAGGGCCTTGAGGGACCTACCCTTCAGGCTGACAGCTAACGGTGTAATTCATATATGCTATTGCTAAAATAGTCATTTGGTTGTGTTCATGAAGGTGTCAAGTAACAGAATTTATTTTTGTTTTGTTTTAAATTATAAAATAGCATTTTCATGAGTTTGTTACTGTAGGCTATAGGTAAAAACAAACTGGTCAATGAATTTTATTTGGAGTGCTTTTGTTCCAACTATGAAACAGAAACCATATGTCTTAGAACACTGTAAAAGCTTATTTTGATTTTAAAATAGTGTACAAAATACCACAAAGACGCACAGTCAGCAACACACACGGTCAAGTGTTGAAAACAGTAACCTAAACATCATTATAAGCGCCAAGTGTGCTTGATAAATAGTAAAAATCAGCACAAAAGCAACAATGGCATTATATTTTTTTTTAAATGTCGATATGACAGCAGTTAAAAAAAGTCAAATATTGTCAGCTCGTGCTTAACTCCCACCCGCTACTGCAAGAACTGGTCCCAAACCAAACCGCAGTCCTGCAATGTTATTTTAGGCGAATGTGATACAGCTCACTTGTCAGCTATGGTTCCAGCAATTTTGCGCCCTATAGGCAATATCAAATGCGCTAAAATAACTTCAGAAATAGGTGGCCCATTTCACATTAGGCTTTCTGTATTACTGGACTATATCATCCGATATGCTAGATGTAGTTTAGGGAGCAGAGTTGGAGACTTGCCCTTTTCTCTTTATAGCCTACCTTTTAGGAGTGCGAAGATTTTCATTATTTATTTTTCTTCTCCCCAATTTCGTGGTATCCAATTGGTATTAGTTACAGTCTTGTCTCTTCGCTGCAACTCCCATACGGACTCGAGAGCCGTGCGTCCTCCGAAACACAACCCAACCAAGCCACACTGCTTCTTGACACAATGCCCATCCAACCCGGAAGCCAGCCCCACCAATGTGTCGGAAGAAACACTGTACACCTGGCGACCTGGTCAGCGTGCACTGCGCCCGGCCCGCCACAGGAGTCGCTAGTGCGCAATGAGACAAGGATATCCCTGCCGGCCAAACCCTCCCTAACCCGGACGATGCTGGGCCAAATGAGCCTCCCGGTCGCGGCCGGCTGCGACGGAGCCTGGACTCGAACCCAGAATCTCTGGTGGCACCGCTAGCACTGCGATGCAGTGCTTTAGACCACTGCGCCACCCGGGAGGCCCCTAGGAGTGCGACGATTTTCAGCCAGAGCAATATGGATGATCAATATTTATATCTAGGCAATGTAGTAAACTATAGCCTAATCATATTTAGGAAGTACATTTCCTTGGAAAGAACTGCCCTGTGCTTCTCCGCCCATACTTAGGCTATAGCCTACTCTATTTAATTGAGACACACACAAGGTCCTGATCTCGAAGGTATGGAATCTGAACTGGAAGCGGCAAGAAAGATGATTGCTACACTTGCCACGTTTTACATAAGGACATAGCCTACCTTTTTAGGACGACGATTTACAGGCAGAGACAAACAAAGGGGTAATCAATACTTAATGAAACGGGTGCCACGCCTGCTCACCATAGTAGCCTAACCTATGCACCCGTTGTTCGACTCACGTTGGTTAAGCGCCCATTTTATTCCATTATCAATATTTATTTAGGCACTGTAGTAAACTACAGTCTAATCATATTGAAGTTATTGTCATATTGAAGTTAACTGCCACGTGATTCTCCGCCCATGTAGGCAGCCTACTCTAGTCCACACATACCAGGCACACTTGAACTCACACACACAACTTGGAGAGAAGTGGGCTGCTGAAGTTGCAAATTCTGTGTGTGTGAATAATGCGACAAATAAAAATGCGCTATTAAACCCTTTACAATGATCTGTGAAGTTATTTGGATTTTTACAAATTATCTTTGTAAGACAGGGTCCTGAAAAAGGGACGTTTCTTTTTTTGATGAGTTTACATACATACGAAAAAAGGCCAGTTCAAACCACCATTGGGAATTGTGTTCCCTCAGGACAAAATGCAAAACTTGTGTTGCTTTCAAGACATTACAATGAATACTTCTCTCCGAGGGCCCTGGCTCCTATACCATCCCTGTCACGATGCCCTGAGCAGAGCTGTGATGTGGAGACTGATACTGCACCGAGGAGGCAGTAACAGATTGGTAAGGCTTAGCATGGTACATTGTCAGTCTGACTGCAGGCTGCCAGCGAACTGCGTGGAGCCGTGGCAGCCATCTAGTCGGCACCGTTCCCTGAAGGACACTTGTGCATTATAGACTCCGGCTCCGATCCTCATGGAAGGAACGGGACAGTATGGTGTACCCTCAGCTACCTTTGCATGTGGAGGTTTGTCCATTTTGACTCAGTGATTGGTGTATGTGGCAGAGGCTCTCTGGCTACTGTTAACTACGGTTTAAGGGGGGATGTTGTGTTTAAGACCACTTCATCACTCAGAGGCCTGTTCGCTTTGATTGCCAACCCAGAAAGCAGTGGGCTCCTGATGAAGTGGTAAGCACACAGGTGGAGACTGAGAAACTAGAGAGAGCAGCATGACGCTGGCCCTCTCTCCATCATGTCCCCTCCTCTCTCTCACCCATCCCGTATACCCACAGTCTGAGCCACAGGCTGTCGATTGGCCAACGAATGGAAAACTAACTAAATCGATAGCCTGTGCTGGCTAATTATAGGGGTTGGTGGGGTGGATGAACATCATCAGTCTCACACTGGCCCCAATGTGACAGTCTGGTCTGTATAGCTGCAAGGAAAGGCGACAGGACAGGGCAGCAGCCGCAGTCTGGTAAAGAGCCACCCAAGGGCACCATAGTAAGGTCTACTACAGTTCCAAGCGGATCTCAGAAAATAGATAGAAAAGTATATTTGTATATATGATATTACCAGTTGACACAGGTCCTAATATTGGGTAAGGGTTACTCTGCCACAAAACATTGGGGGAAAAGCTCTGATGTCCAAGTTAAATAAAAGTACAGAAAGACGCACCTCATTTGTTGCCTTTAACTCTTTTGTGGGCCAGCAGGTGTGTTTTAGCATCAGCTCATTCCAGTTTCATCAGAGCAGAATAATACAATGGGTCTTGAGGAGGAAATGTGGGTACTGTGGCCCTCCAACCATCCAATGGGTCAATGGCCCCACTTCCCTGCCCTTTCCCCACCACAGCCAAAACCCCAGCCCCTTCTCCTTGGAAAGTTGTTGCTTCTCTTCCCATGTTGGCAGGGCCAACCCTCTTCTTTCACCAGCCACCCATTTGGATTTCTCCTCCGAGGCTATTATTAGCAGCCTCTGAAATTAAAGTCCACCGAGGGTCCCTCTAACAGCCACCGCTTTACCCCCTACCTCCCATCATGCAGTGGGGCACAACGACTGAGACCTTTAAGGGGGTAGGGACTCTGCACCTCAGCTCAAACTAATGCAGAGTCCTCTGTGAAGTTAGTAACACACTCTGAAATGAAGCTAGTTATGTCACCAAGACACGTACTGTGGTGTGTAGCACCCACTATGACAAAGTGTCAAGAACTCATAGGGAATCAGATTAATTAGCTATAATTGTGCGTTTCGCTACAAAAATACTTTCAATGGCTACTCGATGAAGGGAAGTCCCATACACTCACAGGGCACCTCCATCAATATAGAAACAAGACTGATTTTATAATACATAATGAATATAGGGCATAAAAAGTGTTTTACTAATGCTTTTCACTGCATACAGCTTTCAAAGTGGGAATATTACATGCAGGCCTAATGATATCCCCGTCATCCACAACCAGAGAATGCACTAATGTGGAAATAACGTTGGAGAAGGATGTGTACATTTCAATAGGGAGACAACAGCTTTTTCTTTTACCTTTTGAAGACTGGTAGGATTCATTTGTGTCTTGTCAATGATTTTAATGGCAACCTGTCAAGAAAGAGTAAAGGAAAACAATCAATCCTGTAGCAACCACTCCTAGAGACTCAAGAATTGGCAAGCCTGTAAACGGGCCACCAATGACAAAGGTGTTTCTCAGAATGCATAGCTGCAATTGTAGAATGTGTAAAGCATTGCCTCTAGGAGAACTGCGAGGGCTGGAGGGGGCCTCAATACAATTTGCTTCAGTTCCTCTAGTTTGTTGCTTCAATACGTTTAGATTACAGAATTTAAAGCACAGTGTATCTAGTTCAATTTCCCTATTACTCTCAGGACATTAACTTGCATTTTGTTTGTTTCACCAATGAACAAAATGCAATTACATTGACTATTGTTATGATTAGTGCAGTGCGTTGCCCCTTGACGTTTCAGGTAAAGGTGGCTGGTATTAGCTAAGCCCACAAACGAACTTTGTGAAAATAACTTCCTCCAAAAAGTACAAACAATTCTACTTTACTGTATTATTTTCTAGCCAAACAAATTAGATAATGCACTATCAAACATGGCAGGTGCCTCCGGAGTCTGATGGGGTCTCACCTCTCTGCCCGTGAGGACGTGGCGTGCCAGCTTGACCTTGGCGAAGTTTCCCTTGCCGATGGTCTTGAGCAGCCGATAGTTTCCGATGTTCGGCTGCTCGTCGGCACACGAGGCGATAGAGTTCCGGCAGCGGGTGCCCGAGCGGCCGGGTCGCGTGGTTACCTCGTTGCGCCCATCAGCGTGCGAGGTGTGCTGTGGACAGAAGATAAGTCTCTCAGATGTCATTTGAAGTCACGTGTCTAAGGATATCGACTAGAGGGGACATTGATCTTGCGCAAACAGGCAGCAGCAAAGCAGCTTAGAACTTGACACAATCAAATGCCAAAGCTAGAAAAGGTAAACATTTTCTTGCCTAGAGGGCATTGATCAGAGCTGAACCTATCAATAGGCATTCAAACAATCACTACGGGTAGAGCCGTGGTCTAGTGGTAACACTTCCCGGCACGTGTCACATCTGGGTCGTTTCATGTCATTTCAGCAAGCAATGACACCCACCATCTCAGATTGTTCTGACATAGATTCTGTAGTTCGAAACTGATAACATAAGCATTCCCGGAAACATTACTTTGTTTAAATATAATTTGATCTCTTGAGAAATGAATCTAATTGACTGCACCCAAATTGGCCAGTTCAATTGATAGGATTCATATAATACTTCATTATAGTACCTGACGTCCGATTTGGACTAAACTTTTTTCTAACAATGAACAAGACATGAAGAATCCAAAGACATGGTCAAAAGCCACGAGTTGACATAAGGGTAAGAAAGTACTGGTGAGTAAACCATATCAGCACTGCCTGGTAATGAGGGTCGAGATTGCTAAATGTTTGAACAACGTTGAAAAGTCATTAGTATTAAAGAATGAGCAAAGCAGTCGAGTGAGCATGTGGCTGCACGCACACAAACTTGACATTGAGAAACCTTCAAAACGGTATAATACCTCATCTAGAGAAACCTTCCCACGGTATAATACCTCATCTAGAGAAACCTTCCCACTGTATAATACCTCATCTAGAGAAGCCTTCCCACAGTATAATACCTCATCTAGAGAAACCTTCCCACTGTATAATACCTCATCTAGAGAAGCCTTCCCACGGTATAATACCTCATCTAGAGAAACCTTCCCACGGTATAATACCTCATCTAGAGAAGCCTTCCCACGGTATAATACCTCATCTAGAGAAACATTGACACGGTATAAAACCTCATCTAGAGAAACCTTCCCACGGTATAATACCTCATCTAGAGAAGCCTTCCCACGGTATAATACCTCATCTAGAGAAACATTGACACGGTATAATACCTCATCTAGAGAAACCTTCCCACGGTATAATACCTCATCTAGAGAAGCCTTCCCACGGTATAATACCTCATCTAGAGAAACCTTCCCACTGTATAATACCTCATCTAGAGAAACCTTCCCACTGTATAATACCTCATCTAGAGAAGCCTTCCCATGGTATAATACCTCATCTAGAGAAACCTTCCCACGGTATAATACCTCATCTAGAGAAACCTTCCCACGGTATAATACCTCATCTAGAGAAACATTGACACGGTATAATACCTCATCTAGAGAAACCTTCCCTCGGTATAATACCGCATCTAGAGAAACATTCACACATTGTAATAACTCATCTAGAACAGACTTATTTCAGAAAACAGACCTTGAACAGACTCAAATCAATCCAGGTATACAATGTCTGGCAGTGAGTCTTTTCTTCACATAAGCGCGATATCAATCCATTTATTGACTGACTGTCTAACCAACCAACCAACCGTGTGCAGTATGGCATTGCTATCAACTGATGAGATCCCCATCCAAAGATGTGGATTGACCTTGATTGAGATGAGTTGTCTTGGAGGCAGAACTGAGCAGTGTCCCATAGATAGGCCAGCTGCAAAGTCAAAATTGGCTATATTGCTCAAATACATGAAACCAAAAATGTGCTTTAAATTTAAGGTTAGGTATTAGGGTTATTAAGGTTAGGTTTAAAATCAGATTTTATGACTTGGTAGCTGTGCCAACTAGTGACCACTTGGCAAAGCTGCCTCCAGAACAAGATTCATGACGATAAAAAACCTAACCTGCAACAAAGTTTTTATTTTTATTTAACCTTTAACCAGGCAAGTCAGTTAAGAATAAATTCTTATTTACAATGACGGCCTACCCCAGCCAAACCCTAATGACGCTGGGCCAATTGTGTGCCGCCCTATGGGACTCTCAATCACAGCCGGTTGTGATACAGCCTGATATCGAACCAGGCTCTGTAATGACGTCTCTAGCACTGAGACGCAGTGCCTTAGACTGCTGCGCCACTCGGGAGCCCAAGTTAAGCTCCAAACACAACAAATATGAGATTGAGCCTCACCGTGGTGTTTTCCTCTACTCTGAAAGCCCTACTCACAGTTGAATTGTCAACTAGTACAGCGTGGATAACTTTGGAATGGGTTAATGTACAGTGCCTATAGAAAGTCTACACCTCATTTGGATGAAATGTGGGATTTTTTTTGTCAACGATCTACATAAAATACTCTGTCAAAGCGGAATAAATTATTTTATTTTGGGGGGATTCATACCTTGATTGGATAAATATTTTACCCGAGTCAATACATGTTAGAAAACACCGTTGGCAGCAATTACAGCTGTGAGCTTTCTTGGGTAAGTCTCATTTGCACACCTGTATTGTGCAATATTTGCCCATTATTTAAGCTCTGTCAAGGTGTTGGGGATAATGTCTGAACCGCAATTTTGAAGTCTTACCATAGATTTTCATGCAGATTTAAGTAGAAACTGTAACTTGGCCATTCAGGAACATTCACTGTCTTCTTGGTAAGCAACTCCAGTGTACATTTGGCTTTGTGTTGTTGATGGAAATGCAGGAAATACTTGTTGGTTGAATTGAACAGTTTAAAACAAATCAGAATGGACAAATACCCTTTGAAAATCACTTAGAATGTATATATGTTGCCACTGTAGGGTCACGCACCACTAAAAACCAATTTAGAACTTTCATTACTCAAAAACATAAAATACCCTAAAAAATGTGAAACACAGTGATATATTTTGGCCATATTGCCCAGCCATATTTTCCTTCATATCATGCAGCTCAATTCAGAAGGACAACTGCATCCTTGATGTTTCTGGGTGGTTTAATACAATGCATTCAGAAAGTATTCAGACCTCTTGACTTTACACATTGTTACGTTACAGCCTTATTCTAAAATGGATTAAATAAAACATTATACTAATCAATCTACGCACAATATCCCATAACAACAAACCCGAAAACAGGTTTAAAAATGTATTAAAAATAAAAACAGAAATACCTTATTTACATAAGTATTCAGACCCTTTGTTATGAGATTGAGCTCTGGTGAATCCTGTTTCCATTGATCATCCTTGAGATGTTTCTACAACTTGGAGTCCACCTGTGGTAAATTCAATTGATTGGACATGATTTGGAAAGTCACACACACACACACATCTAGATAGAGGTCCCACAGTTGAGGGTGCATGTCAGAGCAAAAATCAAGCCATGAGGGCGAAGGAATTGTCCGTAGAGCTCCGAGACAGGATTGTGTCGAGGCACAGATCTGAGGAAGGGTACCAAAAAAATGTATGCAGCATTGAAGATCCCCAAGAAAACAGTGGCCTCCATCATTCTTAACTAGAAGTTTAGAACCACCAAGACTCTTCCAAGAGCTGGCCGCCCAGCCAAACTGAGCAAACTGGGGAGAAGGGCCTTGGTCAGGGAGGTGACCAAGAACCCGCTGGTCACTCTGACAGAGATCCAGAGTTCCTCTGTGGAAATGGGAGAACCTTCCAGAAGGACAACCATCTCTGCAGCACTCCACCAAGCAGGCCTTTATGCTAGAGTGGCCAGACGGAAACCACTCCTCAGTTAAAAGGCACATGACAGCCCGCTTGGAGTTTGCCAAAAGGCACCCAAAGACTCTGACCATGAGAAACAGGATTCTCTGGTCTGATGAAACCAAAATGTAACTCTTTGGCCACGACGAAGCATGATGGTGGCAGCATCATGCTTAGGGGATGTTTTTCATCGGCAGGGACTGGGAGACTAGTCAGGTTCGAGGAAAAGGTGAACGGAGAAAAGTACAGTGAGATTCTTGACAAAAACCTGCTCCAGAGTGCTCAGGACCTCAGACTGGGGCGAAGGTTCACCTTCCAACAGAACAATGTCCCTAAGCACACAGCCAAGACAACGCAGGAGTCTCTGAATGTCCTTGAGTGGCCCAGCAAGAGCCCGGACTTGAACCCGATCAAACATCTCGAGAGATCTGAAAATAGCTGCCCAGCAACGCTTCCCATCCAACCTAAATCAAATCAAATTGTATTCGTCACATGCGCCGAATACAACAGGTGTAGACCTTAGTGAAATGCTTACTTACGAGCCCCTAACAAACAATGGAGTTTAAAAAAGTACAGAGAAGAATAAGAAATAAAGTAACAAGTAATTAAAGCAGTAAAATAACAATAGCAAGACTATATACAGGGGGGTACCGGTACAAAGTCAATGTGCGGGGGCACCGGTTAGTTGAGGTAATATGTACATGTAGGTATAGTTATTAAAGTGACTATGGAAAGATAAGAGAGTAGCAGCGGTGTAAAGGAGGGGGGGGGGGGGGGGGGGGCAATACAAATAGTCTGGGTAGCCATTTGATTAGATGTTCAGGAGTCTTATGGCTTGGGGTAGAAGGTGTTTAAAAGCCTCTTGGAACCTAGACACGGCGCTCTGGTACCGCTTGCCGTGCGGTAGCAGAGAGCCGTCTATGATCCAGAAGACAGCCCTATTTGGTAAAAGACTAAGTCCATATTACGGCAAGAACAGCTCAAACAAGCAGAGAAATGACAGTCCATCATTACCTCAATACATGAAGGTCAGTCAATACGGAACATTTTCAAGACCTCTGCACTTCAAGTGCAGTCCCAAAAACAATCAAGCGCTATGATGAAACTGGCTCTCATGAGGACCGACACAGGAAAGGAAGACCCAGAGTTACCTCTGCTGCAGGGGATACGTTCATTAGAGTTACCAACCTCAGAAATTGCAGCCCAAATAAATGTGTCAAAGTTCAAGTAACAGACATCAACATCAACTGTTCAGAGGAGACTGCGTGATGCAGGCCTTCATCGTCAAATTGCTGCAAAGAAACCACTACTAATGGACACCAATAAGAAGAGACTTGCTTGGGCCAAGAAAGACGAGCAATGGACATTAGACTGGTGGAAGTCCAAATTTGACATTTTTGGTTCCAACCGCCGTGTCTTTGTGAGAAGCCGATTATCTCCACGTGTATGGTTCCCACTGTGACGCATGGAGGAGGAGGTGTGATGGTGATTTTCTGGTGACACTGTCAGTGATTTATTTAGAATTCAAGGCACACTTAACCAGCATTGCGAATACAGCATTCTGCAACGATACGACAATGACCCAACACCCCTCCAGGCTGTGTAAGGGCTATTTTACCAAGAAGGAGAGTGATGCAGTGCTGCATCAGATGACCTGGCCTCAAGCCAATTGAAATGATTTGGGATGAGTTGGACCGCAGAGTGAAGAAAAAGCAGCCAACAAGTGCTCAGCATATGTGGGAACTCCAACACTATTGGAAAAGCATTCCAGTTGAAGCTGGTTGAGAGAATGCCAAGAGTGTGCAAAGCTGTCTAGTCAAAGAGGGATTTGTTTAACACTTTTTTGGTTACTACATGATTCCATGTGTTATTTCATAGTTTTGACATCTTCAATATTATTCTACAGTGTAGAAAATAGTACAAATAAAGAAAAACCCTTGAATGGAGTAGGTGTCTTTTGACTGGTACTGTATGTAAATGTGATACCAGTTTTTTATTTTTAATACATTTGCTAAAATTTATAAAAACCTGTTTTTGCTTTGTCATTATGGGGGTCATTATTGTGTGTAGATTGACGAGGAAAAAAAGATTTGATCCATTTTAGAATAAGGCTGTAACGTAACAAAATGTGGAAAACGTCAAGGGGTCTGAATACTTTCCGAATGCATTGTACATCATCCACAGCATAATTATTGACTTGACCATGCTTAAAGATATATTCAATGTGTGATTTGTTACCCATCTACCAATTACTGCCCTTCAATACGAGGCTTTCAAAAAGCTCCCTGGTCGTTGTAGTGGATTCTGTGCTTGAAATGTAATACTTGACTGAGGGACCTTACAGATGTATGTATAGGGAACAGAGGAAGGTGTAGCCATTAAAATAAAATCATGTCAACCCCTATTATTTCACAAAGAGTCCATATGACTTGTGATTTTAGCCAAATTTTGCGAGCTAGCATTAAACTTCTTATAAAAAAATATATATAAAAAGAATTATTCAATCTTCACATAATCACTAGTTAACTACACATGGTTGATGATATTACTAGGTTTACTAGCTTGTTCTGCGTTGCATGTAATCAATGCGGTGCCTGTTAATTTATCATCGAATCACAGCCAACTTCAACTTCGCTAAACGGGTGATGATTTAACCTCTCTTGGGTAGGGGGCAGTATTTTCACATCCGGATGAAAAGCGTGCCCAAAGTAAACTGCCTGTTACTCAGGCCCAGAAGCTAGGATATGCTAGGAATACACAGAAGCTAGGAAAACACTCTAAACTTTCTAAAACTATTAAAATTATGTCTGTGAGTATAACAGAACTGATATGGCAGGCGAAACCCCGAGGACAAACCATCCACCCCAAAAAATGTCAGCATATCACTGTTTTCAATGGCTGTCAGTTTTATTAAGGCTATCCCTTTTATTGGCTGTCACTTTTATTACTTTTATTAAGGCGAAATCCTCCCAGATTGCAGTTCCTCTGGCTTCCACTAGATGTCAACAGTCTTTAGAAATAGTTTCAGGCTAGTTTTTTTGAAAAATTAGCCAGAAATTGTAGTTTTTCTAGGTTGCTCCCATTTTGGCTGTAGTGTTTCCAAGCGCGTGGGAGAGAGCGAGTTCTTTGGTATTTATCTCCAGTAAAGACAATAACGATTCTCCGTCTTAAATTTTATTGTTTATTTACGTATTAGGGTACCTAAGGTTTGATTATAAACATTGTTTGACTTGTTTGGAAAAGTTTATTAGTAACGTTTGGGATTAATTTTGTATGCGTTTTGACGAAGGGAAACTGGGTGGATTATTGTGCCAGCTAAACTGAGTTTTATGGATATAAAGAAGGACATTATCGAACAAAAGGACCATTTGTGATGTATCTGGGACCTTTTGGAGTGCCAACAGAAGAAGACCATGAAAGGTAAGGCATTTATTATATCGCTATTTCTGACTTTCATGTCGCACCTGCCTGGTTGAAATATGTTTTTCATGTGTTTGTATGCGGGGCGCTGTCCTCAGATAATCGCATGGTGTGCTTTCGCCGTAAAGCCTTTTTGAAATCTGATACGGCGGCTGGATTAACAAGAAGTTAAGCTTTATTTTGATGTATTACACTTGTGATTTTATCAAAGTGAAATATTTATAATTCTGTAGTTTGAATTCCGCGCTCTGCAATTTCACGTGATGTTGGCCAGGTGGGACGCTACCGTCCCACCTACCCATAAGAAGTTAACAAAAGCGCATTCGCGAAAAAAAGCACAATCGTTGCACAAATGTACCTAACCATTAACATCAATGCCTTTTTTTAAATCAATACACAAGTACATTTTTGAAAACCTGCATATGTAGTTAAAAGAAATTCATGTTGCAGGCAATATTAACTAGGGAAATTGTGTCACGTCTCTTGCGTTCAGTGCAAGCAGAGTCAGGGTATATGCAACCGTTTGGGCCGCCTGGCTCATTGTGAACTGTGTTAAGACCATTTCTTCCTAACAAAAGACCGTAATTAATATGCCAGAATTTTACATAATTATGACATACCATTGAAGGTTTTGTAATGTAACAGCAATATTTAGACTTAGGGTTGCCACCCGTTCGATAAAATACGGAACGGTTCCGTATTTCACTGAAAGAATAAACGTTTTGTTTTCGAAATTATAGTTTCCGGATTTGACCATATTAATGACCAAAGGCTCGTATTTGTGTGTTTATTATACTATAATTAAGTACTTGATTTGATAGAGCAGTCTGACTGAGTGGTGGAAGGCAGCAGCAGGCTCGTAAGCATTCATTCAAACAGCACTTTACTGCGTTTGCCAGCAGCTCTTAGCAATGCTTGAAGCACAGTGCTGTTTATGACTTCAAGCCTATCAACTCCTGAGATAAGGCTGGCAATACTAAAGTGCCTACAAGAACATCCAATAGTCAAAAGGTATATGAAATACAAATAGTATAGAGAGAAACAGTCCTGTAATAACTACAACCTAAAACTTCTTAACTGGGAATATTGAAGACTCGTGTTAAAAAGGAACCACCAGCTTTCATTTATGGTTCTCATATTCTGAGCAAGGAACATAAACGTTAGCTTTTTTACATGGCACATATTGCACTTTTACTTTCTTCTCCAACACTTTGTTTTTGCATTATTTAAACCAAATTGAACATGTTTCATTATTTATTTGAGAATAAATTGATTTTATTTATGTATTATATTAAGTTAAAATAAGTGTTCATTGTTCATTCAGTATTGTTGTAATTGTCATTATTACAAATACACAGTGGAAGTTGTAAGTTTACATACACCTTAGCCAAATACATTTAAACTCAGTTTTTCATAATTCCTGACATTTAATCCAAGTAAAAACGCCCTGTCTTAGGTCAGTTAGGATCACCACTTTATTTTAAGAATGTGAAATGTCAGAATAATAGTAGAGAATGATTAATTTCAGCTTTTATTTCTTTCATCACATTCCCAGTGGGTCAGAAGTTCACATACACTCAATTAGTATTTGGTAGCATTGCCTTTAAATTGTTGAACTTGGGTCAAACATTTTGGGTAGCCTTCCACAAGCTTCCCACATTAAATTGGGTGAATTTTGGCCCATTCCTCCTGACAGAGCTGGTCTAACTGAGTCAGGTGTGTAGGCCTCCTTGCTCGCACACACTTTTTCAGTTCTGCACACAAATTCTTTGGGATTGAGGTCAGGGCTTTGGTTACGGCCACTCCAATACCTTGACTTTATTGTCCTTAAGCCATTTTGCCACAACTTTGGAAGTATACTTGGGGTCATTGTCAATTTGAAATAATCTGTCTGTAAACAATTGTTGGGAAAATGACTCGTGTCCTGCACAAAGTAGATGTCCTAACTGACTTGCCAAAAATATAGTTTGTTAACAAAAAATGTGTGGAGTGGTTGGAAAACGAGTTTTAATGACTCCAACCTAAGTGTATGTAAACTTCCGAATTGAACTGTATAAATA
This sequence comes from Salvelinus alpinus, assembly GCF_045679555.1. Classification (NCBI taxonomy): domain Eukaryota; kingdom Metazoa; phylum Chordata; class Actinopteri; order Salmoniformes; family Salmonidae; genus Salvelinus; species Salvelinus alpinus. Next base: position 41,217,389 of record NC_092093.1, on the reverse strand, counting down.
GATATCTTTTTTTTTTTTAAAGAGTAAATTAATTGGTATCGTGTCGGTCAACCTCTAGCTGTGACGCAGGTCCTCTTGGTCAAATTGGGCACTGCTGTCCTTTCCTGCCCAGCATGTCAGTTGGGCCAACCAAAACCAAGCACCTTTCTCAATCTCAACCCTCTGTCAACAGTGAATGGGGTGCTGCAGGGTAAAAATATACCCTCATCTTTATGTAACTAAACATTGTATTAACACGTGGTTTCTTGGGAAATGTCATTATTTTGTTTGGTGACAGACTTACAATGAACAGGGGTCACCTTAAAGCATTAAGAAATATCTTGCTGCGTTTGGTAAATGCAGATCTAAAAATGATTCGTATTGTCATTTCTGCTCAGCATCAAACTAATGTTGTGCTTCGGTTGCTCTTCTCCACTGGGATGTCGAACGGGAATTCTACTAGCAGACAGCCTCTGACGTGTAGCTACTTGTCTCTGGTAAAACGCAAGATTAACTTTAAACAAAACATTTGGAAATGTAGCTGGCTACATTCTTTCTATAATACACATTAGAAATATAATGGCCATGCATCGTTTTGGGCAAAAAATACCTTGCTATTTCATTGTAAGCTCCATTTACTTGTGTGGCTAGCCAGCCAAATAGCGTTGCACTTTGTTGTCATCTGATGAAAATGTAGATATTTTCTGCCGAATGTGTTGCACTAATGTATCTTCTGTGAAGGAAGACTATAGTTGTACGCCCCTGATGACTCTATTGAAGCAAAAACAATTGTAGACTTTCAATACAAAATGCAGGTCTGCTTTTTGAAAATGCAGATTTCTGAACTCTAACGTGACCCCTGATTAGTTTAAATTCATTGGTTTCAGTAGCTAGGTTTATGCAAATATTGTCAAATCTGCATTAAAAAAAAATATCTCAATTTTCACACCAGAGGTGTTTCCATCCAATTGACGTTTTAAGCGGATAAAATGGTTTGCATGATGACAGCGCTTCTATTGCATTTTCAACTCTACAGAATGGTTTTGTCACAAAAACTGTTGCGATAAATAGCATACTTGCCGGATCTGGTTTTGGCGCATGCGCTAGACAACAGTTCACTGATAAAGTGGACAGGAAATGTTATTTGATGAGGTTATGGATAATAAAAAATAAATTATTAAATGATAGTCAAGCACCGATCCTTATGTCACCAGCATCATTCAAATGACAGCCTACCCTCAATATTTTTTGGACATTTGCATGAAGCACATCACCGTGCACATAACTTATTTCACGTATTGTGGTTATTACATCTGCCTATAAACTCTGAATAGTTTTTTTATGCATCAGGTCATTCACCTGCATGAAATGGTTGGATGGAAACCTGTTTACTGTTGAATGAGAAACCATAAGATGACGCCAAACGCTTCAGTCTACATTTAAATACACACACAGAGAGCATCGTTGTAACATTGTGGCAACATTGACACACTGCTGGGATGTTTACCGCGATGCTGTGAAAACAACCCCTTAGTTTGTGGTTTCTCCTTTTCAGTCACAACACTTTCTATTTGTCTATGACCAAGTGTTTCATAAGACACAGTGACTGTTCAAACACAAACAAAACACTTCATGGAGGGGTAATAGTTTTGCTACTTGTGTGCGCAGAGTTCTGTGCCTACAACTACTGTGTTGAACTAGTTTCCCCCCCTCCTCACAGATTAGGCCCATTTTAAATGCTAATGACACCAGCAACAAAGTAGTTTACCATCTTATCAGGGTTTCTGTTAGGAAAATGTGGTTTAATTTACCGGAGATTTGAGAAATTCACCAGACACATATGCATTGCGTGCGCAACTCCACCCCACAGTGCTCAGAAGGACTGAAAATCACATTTGGATTCTGATAATTTATCTTAACAGAACATGCAAGTCGAGGATTGAAATGACATGTCTTTACCACGCACTTTGAAGATGTTAGAATTACTGTCCACATTGACTTTTCCTCAGCCATCAAGACCAGTAACAAACAGCTACATTGCTAGCCTATGCATAGGTGGAGCGTGAGTTTCAAGTTTGGGGAAACACATTCGATAGCGCGCCGGACCTCGGGCTAGAAGGTCGAGGGTTCGAGACCTGCTCCCGGCTGTTTCATTACAATAGCGTAGAGGCCTGGGATATAGGCTATATCAGATACGTTTCTTCTTTCTTTGCACAGGAAAGAAATGTCATGCAATTCTACTCCTTTATAGGAAAGGGGACATGATCAGACTTTTTTTTTTTTAATACGACAAATTAGAGGGTGGCCTACTCTGTTGACAATGACAAACAGATCAATGAACACGACCGTGACCATGTAACGGGCCTAAGAGAAGGGGAGACACCAATAGAAGATGACGGCCATCTAAACTGGAGCAGGAAAAACAAAACTGAAGTGGCACAACAATGATAAATAATGAATATGCCCAACGCGCACTCACCGGGGATATGGCCGATGCTCTCCGCTGGTGACAATAAGATGTACCTACTGTTGTTCGTTCCATTAAGTTGATCATTTTGATAACTAAAAGACAGAGGAGTCTTTTCATCGTCTTCTCTTTACAGCAATAGCCATTTGCTTTGCAAACTGTTTTCCCACGATTGCATTTTTTTTGTTGATATTGTGACGTGCCTGGCTGGGCCTCCACTAATCACTGACAGTCGTAACTCAACAATCATCTATTTGGTATTTGCAGGGCATGCTGCATTTCCTTCCAACAGTAGGCAATGCCATTTAAAACAACCCACTCTTCTTCCCCCTCGCTAGGGGAAGCTAAATGATCCTCTGTGGCCAAATCATGCTTTAGAAGCCTTTTTATTATTTTATTTACTTCTGTATAGACAAGAGTAGCCGAAATTAGGCTATATCATTTTGGCAATTCAATTTACTTAGCTTCCCCTAGCCTTATGGACGCGTCGCCTATGTCAATCTAATATCCCCCATAGAATAGGTCAACTTTTTTCTACTAATGGTCAGCTTGTTGAGAAAGAGATCAGACTCTGGAACAGTCGTTGGATGATAGATCCCAAATTCATACAAACAGTGGGCCTAGGCTACATCATTCGTTTTTTTTAAAGCAATGAATCCGATGCAACCGATAAGAACGTTTAGCTGAAATATGTTGATAAACTATTCATTTCTTAACATTATTAGCGCAACAATGCACACAGTGCAGTTGGCTATCGGACAATAAAAGAAAGTTGAAAACCAATAGAACATGAGAGAAATAGGCAACTGGTTTCAATGGCATATGGAAGGAAGTCCTTACAAAATAATTTCCTTCACGGATATGGTCAGATTTTGCCTAGGCTACATTCCTCACAATATGTAGTAAAATGTTCTGGTTTCAAACAATGAAGGAGCTATAGGTTTTCAAAATGCATACAGCCTCCAGCTTATTGCAAAGTGGTGTGTGGTGCACTGATGAAACCTGCCTTACGTTGCCTATGCATTTGAATTGTGAATGGGAAGCGCACTTAAACTAGCCAGTAAAGAAATAAAAAAATAAAAAATAGCTAACAGTGGCCCCCAAAAAAAATATTTAACACACGATTGCATTTAGAATTGTTGCACGATGATTGGGCTTATAAAAGCGCTGTCTACCAGATTTTCCCTCCGAGGCTCTGTATCTGTGATCCTTAACGAGTATATACACACACGCGGCAATTTAATTACACAACATTATGCAAATTAACCCATATACACCGATAAGCATGACCGGTCAAATTTAATTCCTTAAACAATTTTTCCATCAATTAATAGGCTAAAAAGCCTTATTTCGCAATGGATTCCTTTCCTTTTCCCGGACAATTGGCCCGGTGTCAATTGTATTTAATGGGTTTAAAAATTAAAAATATACCGACTAACTGAAATCCTCTATCCTCTATATACCCAAGCTCTGACAGCTCTGAGCAAACTGGGGCACGCTCAAAACTCAAACTGAAATTACATTGAGTCTCCTAACCTTTCAAAAGATCATCCAAAAGGCAATTGTGAAATATAATCCCACAACGTGCAGCACAATGAGACTGAGGAGGAGTCTGTATGCCACCATAACAATTTGGCTCTATGGAACAGGCCCTAAGAATCAGAGCATCTTCATTTCTCGGACCATATAGCGATGTGAACTCCGTATTGGGATAGGTAGGCTACAGCATGTGGCTTGTGTGGACCAACAGTTAATGCTGTGGACCCTGTCATGTACAGCCTAGGCTACCAGAGTTCAAATACAACCCACTGCCCCTCGGACTCACTCGGTCTCCTAATTTTCCTATCTCAATAAAAAATAAATCCAACCCACAAAACATACAATTTAAAAAGAGATAGTTAGAGACGATCCTCTTTGATAGCGTCAGAAGGCCCATCTGTGGTTTCTCATTCTGCTAAACCACTTGCAGTTTAATGCCTTTCAAAGTAAAGCACACAGACAATGAATCGACGTTGTGCCCCAAAATAACAGACCAAGTTTGCAACCGTAGTGTCAAAGGCTTGGTCAGGGATGGAGTCGTCTGGTGTCAAGCAATGGCTCCATTGTGAAAGTCTCTCCCATTTATGGTGTCACGGGTCGGATGTAGCCTAATTAAAGTATGTGCTGTGAGAGCAAGGGGGCTCATTTTAAACACAGCACCGGTTGTTCAACTCAAACTTGAATGTGACATCGGTATGGGAAGCAGAATACAGGTTTTCTAAATTGCAGGTCTCTCTTTCTTAATAGGACGCACAGAAATGGCTGATTTGCGCACATAATTCGAAAGTCTCCAAATATCTCAACCTTGGTTTACAGTAAAAACTATAAACCCTGATAAATTTAAAATAGCCCGATTGATACTTTTGCAAATTCACTAACTTCAACATTATCTTAACTAGATATTCTCTCTCGCGCCAATTGGCATTAATGATGACAATGCATAAGTTCGCCCAATTTGACTTTACGTGACAAAACATGCAAATGTAGTGTGGAGAATCATTGTAACATCTAAATCGTTGTGAAATATATTTTCCATAACCCAAAATATTGTATTTTCAGCTGGTTCACAAAACAAAAAAGTAAAAGACACAAAAACAACACAACGCATAGAAATAGCGCACATTGAACAGATCTACAGCTTCGTAGACTTGCATTCAATGATGACAGATCTATAACTGTATTTCTATGTAGATCTGGTCAGCTTGCCCAAAAAGTTTCATATTGCAGCTTTAACTAAAATGGGTCACTTCTGGAAGAAAATAGATACTTACTATGGCGATGCGGTGCCTTTTTACCGAGTGTGAACCCTTCATCCTAGCATTGGCGATCTGAATGGCATCAGAAGAGAGTGCTAGTCCGGTTTTGTGCTGGTGGCAGGTTATTGATCCAAATTGCGCTCAGTGATGCTCAGACAAGTGTGAACACATTGTGGGCACCTGTCGCTCAATTCAAAGGGGGTGGGCAGACAGAGCCCAAACTACTTTTTTGTTTTTACAATTGCCGGCGTCTTGAAGCTAAAATTGGGATTATGTATACGCTGCCAATGACCATACAAAACAAAGTAACGGAGAGGAATATCAATACAGCGAATTTAGGAAAACTATGAATTTGAGGTAAGTGCATGGGGACCTCCACTATTATAGTGTATGGTCTATTTTATAGTGTATATTATCATCGCTTCATTTCCAACGCCATATATTCATGTGTTCCGGTGACCGCTCCATCATTGAAAGCATTGAAACAGAGTGCGTGGGTTGGCGACCTAGATACTGCATATTACCTGTAATGCTGCCTCGTATATATAAAATTGCAATTGTGGTGGGGCAAGGTCCAATCTTTACATTACAAAGATGCCTGCTCTGTTATTGGTTGGCACGGTATTATGAGGTACAGTGCCTTCAGAAATTATTCACACCCCTTGACTTATTCCACATTCTGAATTCAACATGGATTAAAATGATTTCTCACCCATCTACATGCAATACCCCATAATGACAAAGTGAAAACACGTCTAGAAATTTTTGCCTGCAGGCTGTTTCCTCCAACACATTGGTGCGGCTGGCTTCCGGGTTACGTGGGCGGGTGTTAAGTAGCGGTTTGGCAAGTCATGTTTTGGAGGACGCATGATTCGACCTTCGCCTCTCCTGAATCTGTTCGGGAATTCCAGCGATGAGACAAGATCGAAATTGAGGGTAAAATACAAACAAACAAAAATATTCCACTTTGACATTATGGGGTATTGTGTGTAGGCCAATGACAAAACAAATCTCAATTTTATAAATTTTCAATTCAGGCTGTAAAGCAACAAAATGTGGAAAAAGTCAAGGGGTGTGAATACTTTTGGAAGGCACTGTACCTCATAATGCCAACCAATAACAGCAGAGGCATCTTTGTAATATAACATTTGGACCTTGCCCCACCACAATAGAATGTATCTACACGAGGCAGCATTACAGGTAATATGCAGTATCTAGGCCGCCAACCCATGCTCTCTGTTTCAATGCCTTCAATGATGGAGCTGTCAGTGCCTGTCATCCGAGCACATGAATATATGGCGTTGAAAATGAACAGATGAAACTGAACACAATCACCAGTTGGATCTCTAAACATTACGAATTACAAGAAATTGGTCAGAAAATAGCCCAAAGGCTTTCCATATGTTGGTGTGTAAAATACAGACACAAATATATAACACACACTAGGGATGCCCGATATATTGGAAAGCATATCGGAATCAAACGATATTAGCTAAAAATGCCAACATTGGCCCGATGTCTAGTTTAACGCTGATGTGCAAACCAATGTCAAAGCTGATGTGCATACCTATATAAAACGTAGGTAGATGGCGTGTTGCTACACAGCATTCCTAACCTAGCCCACAATGTCTGCTGTGTGGATCAAGCAGTCAACAAGTCAAGCAATCATTTGAAAGAGTAAGAAAATTTCAGCGAGACAACTCAAAGGCAAAATCCATTCATGCCAAGATAATGGTATTCATTGCCCTTGACAATCAACCGTTCTCTGTCGTGGGTGATGTTGGCTTTCGCCGACTGGTCGAGCACCGGTACACATTACCAAGTAGGCGCTATTTTTCAGATATTGCCCTACCAGAGTTACACAGTATTGTTGAAACTCACACCCATGAGCTACTTGCTATGGGTGTCACTGCTATTAGCTTCACGACTGACATTTGGACCAGCGATGTAAGCCCCATGAGCATGCCAAGTCTGACGGCACAGTAGGCCGACAAGGATTTCGTACTGAGGAAAGCCGTATTGCATGCTCCTTAATGTGCTGGTTCTCATACTGCTGCTGCCATTTCAACGGCATTTGAGAACATGTTTGAAACATGAATACTCCTAGCTCCATTCAAACAACTGACTGGAGAAATAAGCTCAACTGCGTTTGCAGCAGACGTGATACCCTGTCATGGCATTGAAACGCCTGCTCAACAAAAATGCAGACACAGACCGTCGGGTTAACTTGGAGAAGTACTCTACTAGAGGTTGTGAACAAGCGATACGGTAGCATTCTCTCTGAGCCTCTACTGTGTCGCCACCATGCTCGATGCTAGGTACAACGACCGCTACTTCGATGCAGACAAGAAACAGGGTTTACGTGAAATGTTACAGACACTGTTGGACAAGATGGAAACGGACACAGTGACTGCGCACCGTGGAGGAGAGGCAAAAGAGAGGCAGACCTGAAACTTCACTGCTTGACATGTATGGTGAAATCCTGGTTGAGACAGAACAAATGAACAACGAAACAGCACAGCAAGTAAGTGAAAGAAATAGGTTTTGATTATGTGTTATTGGTAATGGGGACATTCGTAAATGACAACAAAATCACTTTTTGGTCAGCGTGTTTCAACTATTTAACTGTACTAGAATGCTTAAAAGGACGCAAAAAAATAATAATATTGGTATTGTTTTTTTTGGCAAGGAAAATTAAAATCGGTCAAAAATGTCATCCCTAAAATGCATCCCTAATAAACTCAGCAAAAAAAGAAACCTCCTCATTGTCAACTGCGTTTATTTTGAGCAAACTTAACATGTGTAAATATTTGTATGAACATAAGATTCAACAACAGACAAACTGAATACGTTCCATAGACATGTGACTAACAGAAATGGAATAATGTGTCCCTGAACAAAGGGACACATGACCCTTAACCCTAACCCCAAGCCTAGCTAATGTTAGCCACCTAGCTAGAATTCGTAACATATACATTTTTCATATTCGTAACATATTGTAAGTTTTGCATATTTGTAAATTCGCTGCATATAATATGAATTGTAATTCGTAACATATCATGCAAAATACAACATAAACTCTGCAAAAAAGAAACGTCCTCTCACTGTTAATTGCGTTTATTTTCAGCAAACTTAACATGTGTAAATATTTGTATGAACATAACAAGATTCAACAACTGAGACATGAACTGAACAAGTTCCACAGACATATGACTAACATAAATTGAATAATGTGTCCCTGAACAAAGGGGGGTCAAAATCAAAGTAACAGTCAGTATCTGGTGTGGCCACCAGCTGCATTAAGTACTGCAGTGCATCCCCTCCTCATGGACTGCACCAGATTTGCCAGTTCTTGCTGTGGGGTATTACCCTACTCTTCCACCAAGGCACCTGCAAGTTCCCAGACATTTCTGAGGGGAATGGCCCTAGCCCTCACCCTCCGATCCAACAGGTCCCAGACGTGCTAAATGGGATTGAGATCCGGGCTCTTCGCTGCCCATGGCAGAACACTGACATTCCTGTCTTGCAGGAAATCACGCACAGAACGAGCAGTATGGCTGGTGGCATTGTCATGCTGGAGGGTCATGTCAGGATAAGTCTGCAGGAAGGTTACCACATGAGGGAGGAGGATGTCTTCCCTGTAACGCACAGCGTTGAGATTGCCTGCAATGACAACAAGCTCAGTCCGATGATGCTGTGACAAACTGCCCCAGAACATGACGGACCCTCCACCTCCAAATTGGTCCCTCTCCAGAGTACAGGCCTCTGTGTAACGCCCATTCCTTCGACGATAAACGTGAATCTGACCCTGGTGACCCCTGGTGACACAAAACCGCGACTCGTCAGTGAAGAGCACTTTTGACAGGCCTGTCTGGTCCAGCGATGGTGGGTTTGTGCCTATAGGCGACGTTGTTGCCGGTGATGTCTGGTGAGGACCTGCCTTACAACAGGCCTACAAGCCCTCAGTCCAGCCTCTCTCAGCCTATTGCGGACAGTCTGAGCACTGATGGAGGGATTGTGCGTTCCTGGTGTAACTCGAGCAGTTGTTGTTGCCGTCCTGTACCTGTCCCGCAGGTGTGATGTTCAGATGTACCGATCCTGTGCAGGTGTTGTTACATTTGGTCTGCCACTGTGAGGACGATCAGCTGTCCGTCCTGTCTCCCTGTAGCGCTGTCTTAGGCCTTTCACAGTACGGACATTGCAATTTATTGCGCTGGCCACAGCTGCAGTCCTCATGCCTCCTTGCAGCATGCCTAAGACATGTTCACCCAGATGAGCAGTGTCCCTGGGCAACTTGCTTTTGGTGTTTTTCAGTCAGTAGAAAGGCCTCTTTAGTGTCCTAAGTTTTCATAACTATGACCTTAATTGCCTACCGTCTGTAAGCTGTTAGTGTCTTAACGACCGTTCCACAGGTGCATGTTCATTAATTGTTTATGGTTCACTGAACAAGCATGGGAAACCGTGTTTAAACCCTTTACAATGAAGATCTGTGAAGTTATTTGGATTTTTACTAATTATCATAGAAAGACAGGGTCCTGAAAAAGGGACATTTCTTTTTTTGCTGAGTTTATATACACACAATACACTGGGAAAGTATTCAGACCCCTTCCCTTTATTAAGTTACAGCCTTATTCTAAAATGTATTAAATAAATAAAATCATCATTAATCTACACACAATTTTAGCAAATTTATAAAAGCTTATTTACATAAGTTTTCAGACCGTTTGCTATGAGACTCGAAATTGAGCTCAGGTGAATCCTGTTTCCATTGATCATCCTTGACATGTTTCTACAACTTGATTAGAGTCCACCTGTGGTAAATTCAATTAATTGGACATGATTTGGAAAGGCATACACCAGTCTATAAGGTCCCACAGTTGACAGTTCACGTCAGTGCAAAAACCAAGCCATGAGGTCGAAGGAATTGTCCGTAGAGCTCCGAGACAGGGTTGTGTCGAGGCACAGATCTGGGGAAAGGTACCAAAACATGTCTGCAGCATTGAAGGTCCCCAAGAACACATTGGCCTCCATTCTTAAATGGAACTTCCAAGAGCTGGCCGCCCGGCCAAACTGAGCAATTGGGGGAGAAGGGCCTTGGTCAGGGAGTTGACCAAGAACCCGATGGTCACTGATAGAGCTCCAGAATTCCTCTGTGGAGATGGGAGAAACTTCCAGAACGACAACCATCTCTGCAGCACTCCACCAATCAGGCCTTTATGGTAGAGTGGCCAGACGGAAGCAATGCCTCAGTAAAAGGCACATGACAGCCCGCTTGGAGTTTGCCTAAAGGAACCTAAAGGACTCTCAGACCATGAGAAACAAGATTCTCTGGTCTGATGAAACCAAGACTGAACTCTTTGGCCTGAATGCGTCACACGTCATGTCTGGAGGAAACCTGGCACCATTCCTACATTGAAGCATGGTGGTGGCAGCATCATGCTGTAGAAATATTTTTCAGCGGCACGGACTGTGAGATTAGTCAGGTTCAAGGGAAAGATGAGCGTAACAAAGTACCGAGATTCCCTTCATGAAGACCTGCTCCAGAGTGCTCAGGACCTCAGACTGGGTCAAAGTTCACTTTCCAACAGGACAATGACCCTAAGTACACAGCCAAGACAACCAGGAGTGGCTTCGGGACAAAGTCTCTGAATGTCCTTGAGTGGCCCAGCCAGAGCCCGGACTTGAACCCGATCGAACATCTCTGGAGAGACCTGAAAATGGCTGTGCAGCGACGCTCCCCATCCAACCTGACAGAGTTTGAGAGGATCTGCAGGGAAGAAATGGGAGAAACTCCCTAAATACAGGTGTGCCAAGCTTGAAGCATCATACCATAGAAGATTCGAAGCTGTAAAGGTGATTCAAAGTACTGAGTGAAGGGTCTGAATACTTATGCACATGTGTTATCAGTTTATTTGTAATAAATTAGCAAAAAATTCTAAATCTGTTTTTGCTTTATGGGATATTGTGTGTTTTTTTATGTAAGTTTATTTAACTAGGTAAGTCAGTTAAGAACAAATTCTTATTTTGCAATGACGTCCTGGCCAAATCCTAACCCGGACGACGCTGGGCCAATTGTGCGCCGCCCTATGAGACTCCCAATCATGGCCGGTTGTGATACAGCCCGGGATCGAACCAGGTTTTGTAGTGATGCCTCTAGCACCGAGATTCAGGGTGTAGATTGATGGGGGGGGAAAACTGTTTAATCAATTTTAGAATAAGGCTGTAATGTAACAAAATGTGGAAAAAGTCAAGGGGTCTGAATACTTTCCCAAAGGCACTGTATGTATTTCTCTGTACGCACACATAAATACGCTACGCAACCTGTGCATCTTGCATAAACTGCGTGCCAAGTAGTCTTACTTACAGAGCTTTCTGTCCTGACTAATTACCAGTCTGGAAAATGTGTCACAGTCCGAAATCAATTCTGTAGCAATAGGCCTAATGTGAATCTAAAGTTTGGGCCACATATAGTCTACGCGTTCTGCGTCAGTCTGACATTCGGATACAAAGCTTAGTTACGCACTATTGTGGATGGTTACTTTGTATCACTGTTGGGTACAAGGCCATTTTAAACCAATAGCCTAACATAATTCTTAAAAGTTGACCAACACCAATTTGAGAGCTGAAAATGGTGAAGAACTAAACGTTATTCAACTGAACAAATACTTACATTTTCAGTGTCACGCTCATTGACAGTAGGTAGTGGCGTTCTGGTTGACATTTTAATAATTTCTTGATCCCCGAAGTGGTTCTGCGTCTGCTTTTTGCTTTTGCTGCACCTTAGTCTAACGACAGTAAAGCAGGTCTGGAACTGATATTTAAGATCATGGAGTCGTTCTCCCACATTAACGCAACGCCACAGCCAAGTTCCAGCAAAACATACGCCGGAAGATGTCTATAACACCGATTCATTAAATAAATTATCGAACCGCATTACTGTACAGAACACCGTTGGGACAGATTGCGACAAAGGCAATTCCCCCCCCAAAAAGTTGTCCAAAAACAAACCATAACCCCGAGCTCCAAAATGTAACAATACGTTTTTCGGAAACGAATCTATTGTAAAGCTCAATAAACGGTGTTCCGATAGTTCACAGGTCCTCAACAAATATACAGAACGTTCAGACAAGGAAAAGGGGATGGAGGAGTTCACGTAAAAACCGGTCTCAGAATTTGCAGCCAAATTTGGCGGCTTGGGTTCCTGTTGATTTTCGGCTTCTGACACGCACTGCCCCGGTTTCCGATGGGGCTGGTACCCCGAAAGACTCAAATTCGGTTAAAGTCCTCCCTCTCATCCCAAAAGTAAGGGTGGTTTGCTTGATTGGTAGATCCAAAATGGCCGCCAACTAACTGGAGAGAGCCAAGCCAAACCCAATGTGTTGAGAGGAAGTGAGGAAAGAGAGGCTTTAAAGCTTATTGGCGCTTCGGCTGAGGTCAGCGCGTTTGTTGTTGCTAGGGTGATTACTGGAGAAAAATATCTACCTGCTGCACAAGACATGAAATACCCTGCCTACTGTACCTAAAGGCATATATGCTGCCCCCTCCATCCCATGCATGCATTGTCAGTGCATCAACTGAAAGCACAGATTGACTTGGCTGTTTTTTTTAATTTTGTGTGCTGCTCCATCTCTCATGATTCTGAACACCCAAATCTATCCATCTATATTGTAACCACAGTCATTCAGTCTCACATGCTTCATCACACACACACACACACACACACATTTACAGTTGAATGCTTGCTGGAAACAAAAAAAGAAGTTCAAATACATTCATTGCCACACTTAATTCTGAAATGGATTTGAAAGAAAATAAACTAACAATCAGGACTAACAATTGGGATGTGTGTGTGTGTGTGTGTGTGTGTGTGTGTGTGTGTGTGTGTGTGTGTGTGTGATGAAGCATGTGAGACACAATGACTGTGGTTACAATATAGATGGAACTCTCAGATTATTATTGCATTAGGGGAACCCTGGCACTCAAAATAGTGTGCGCACCCAGCGTCTTGTGTTTCTCACATGCGAGGGAGGATGAGCCGCACCTCTAGCAATGCACTTCCTGTGTGGCCCACATGCACCGGCAAATGGTCTATTCACATAGAGAGAGAGAAAATGGAGAGTGACAGAGAGAGAAATGGGGAGAGCGAGAAAGACGGGGAGAGTAAGAGAAAACAAGAAAGACAGGAAAATATTTTCTCTCTCTCTCTTCATGTGAGAATAACAGCTGTCTTCTTCTCTCACCATGAGATGGACTCTGGGGCAACGACGTGCAGTTTTGCCCTAGCTGTCGCAGGGAGAGTACGCAACCAGCAGAGAGGAGCCTGGGAGTTCACTCACGTCACACTGACCTCACCTCAATAGCAAGAAAGTGTCTTTGCACGAGTCCAGGGTGATCACACAGACCCGTACACACACTCACGTACACACACACCTTACTCTTTAAACATCCCAAAAACACTTCCCACAGTTTCAGGAACATCTGACAGCAAAACACACTCATCACATGCATCATAGTGACTCAATCAATCACACTGACTCTGGTCCTGCAGCTCACGTAACTAGAACATTCAGGGTTAGGGTTGTATAATATTTTTTTTAAACTCCTAAGATTAATCCGATCCAAGTTATACTGAACAAAAATATAAACGCAACATGAAACAATTTCAAAGATTTTACTGAGTTACAGTTCATGGAAGGAAATCAGTCAAGTGAAATAATAAATTCATTAGGCCCTAATCTATGAATTTCACATGACTGGGCAGGGGTGCAGCCATTGGTGGACCTGGGAGGGCAGGCCCATCCACTGGGGAGCCAGCACCCGCCCTCCCTCCCCTCAGACAATCCCACAGGTGAAGAAGCCGGATGTGGAGGTCCTGGGCTGGCGTGGTTACATGTGGTCTTCAGTTGTGAGTCCGGTTGAACGTACTGCCAAATTCCCTAACGTTGAAAGCAGCTTATGGTAGAGAAATTAACATTCAATTCTCTGGCAACAGCTCTGTTGGAAATTCTTGTAGTCTGCATGCCAAATTCACATTCCCTCAAAACTTGAGACATCTGTGGCATTGTGACAAAACTGCACATTTTAAAGTGGCTTTTTATTGTCCCCAGCACAAGGTGCAACTGAGTAATGATCATGCTGTTTAATCAGCTTCTTGATATGCAACACCTGTCAGGTGGATGGATTATTTTGGCAAAGGAGAAATGCTCACTAATAGGGATGTAAACAAATTTGTTCACAAACTTTGAGAGAAATAAGCTTTTTGTGCGTATGGAACATTTCTGGGATTTTTTATTTTAGCTCATGAAACATGGGACCAACACTTTACCTGTTGCATTCATATTTTTGTTCAGTGTAAATTTTATTCCAAATCAAATCAAACTTTATTGGTCACACACATTTTGTAGCAGATGTTATTGCATATGTAGCGAAATATGTGTTCCTAGCTCCAACAGTGGAGTAGTATCGGACAATAATTCAAAACAATACACACAAATCTAAAAGTAAAAAAATGGAATTAAGAAATATATAAATATTAGGACAAGCAATGTCAGAGTGGCATTGACTAAAATACAGTAGAATAGAATACAGTATATACATATGAGATGAGTAAAGCAGTATGCAAACATTATTAAAGTGGCCAGTGTTTTCAAGTCTATGGGGCAGCAGCCTCTAAGATGTAGAGCCGAGTAACCGGATGGTAGCCGGCAAGTGATGGCTATTTAACAGTCGTCTGGCCTTGAGATCGCTGTTTTTCTGTCTCTCTGGCCCAGCTTTGATGCACCTGTACTGACCTCGCCTTCTGGATGATAGCGGGGTGAACAGGCCGTGGCTCGGGTGGTTGATGTCCTTGACGATCTTTTTGGCCTTCTTGTGACATCGGGTGCTGTAGGTCTCCTGGAGGGCAGGTAATTTGCCCCCGGTGATGCGTTGGGCAGACCGAACCACCCTCTGGAGAGCCCTGAGGTGGTGGGCAGTGCAGTTGCCATACCAGGCGGTGATACAGCCCAACAGGATGCTCTCAATTGTGCACCTGTAAAAGTTTGTGAGGGTTTTGGGCCAAGCCAAATTTTTTCAGCCTCCTGAGGTTGAAGAGGCACTGCCTTCAACACACTGTCTGTGTGGGTTGACCATTTCAGATTGTCAGTGACGTGTACACAGAGGAACTTGAAGCGTTCCACCTTCTCCACTGCGGTCCCGTCGATGTGGATAGGAGCGTGCTCCCACTGCTGTTTCCTGAAGTCCACGACTCAGCACCTTCATTTATTGAGGGAGAGGTTATTTTCTTGGCACCACTCTACCAGGGCCCTCACCTCATCCCTGTAGGCTGTTTCGTCATTGTTGGTAATCAGGCTTACTACTGTTGTTTCGTCTGCAAACTTGATGATTGAGTTGGAGGCGTGCGTGGCCACTCAGTCATGGGTGAACAGGGAGTACAGGATGGGGCTGAGCACGCACCCTTGTGGGGCCCCTGTGTTGAGGATCAGTGAATTGGAGGTGTTGTTTCCAACCTTCACCACCTGGGGGCGGCCCATCAGGAAGTCCAGGACACAGTTGCACATGGCTGGGTTTTGAGCTACAGTCAATGAACCGCATTCTTACGTAGGTATTACTCTTGTCCAGGTGAGATAGGGCAGTGTGATGGCGATTGCATCGTCTGTTGATCTATTGGGGCGGTCTTGGGTGTCAGGTAAGGTAGAGGTGATATGATCCTTATCCTTAGCCTCTCAAAGCCCTTCATGATGACAAAAGTGAGTGCTACGGGGCGATTAGTCATTTAGTTCAGTTACCTTTGCTTTCTTGGGTACAGGAACAATGGTGGACATCTTGAAGCAAGTGAGGACAGCAGACTGGGATAGGGAGAGATTGAATATGTCCGTAAAGACTCCAGCCAGCTGGTCTGCGCATGCTCTGAGGACGCGGCTATGGATGCCATCTTAGGAGGCAGCCTTGCGAGGGTTAACAGGCTTAAAGGTCTTACTCACGTCAGCCACGGAGAACAAGAGCCCACAGTCCTTGGCCGCATCGGTGGCACTTGTCCGGGAGCAAGACGTCGGTGTCCGCGACGTGGCTGGTTTTCCCTTTGTAATCCATGATTGTCTGTAGACCCTGCCACATACGTCTTGTCTGAGCCATTGAATTGCGACTCCACTTTTTCTCTGCACTGACGTTTTGCCTGTTTGATTGCCTTATGGAGGGAATAACTATACTGTTTAGATTCAACTATATTCCCAGGCACCTTGCCAGGGTTAAATGCGGCGGTTCACAATTTCAGTTTTGCTCGAATGCTGCCATCTATCCACGGTTCCTGGTTTGGGTAGGTTTTAATAGTCACAGTGGAAACAACATCCCCTATACACTTCTTAATGAACTCAGTCACTGTGTCCGTGTATATGTCAAGGTTATACTCAGAGGCTACCCGGAACATATCCCAGTCTGCGTGATCAAAACAATCATGAAGCATGGATTCCGAATGGTCAGACCAGAGTTGAATATACCTTAGCACGGGTACTTCCCGTTTGAGTTTCTGCCTGTAGGAAGGGAGAAACATGGAGTTGTGATCTGATTTGCCGAAGGGAGGGTGGAGGAGGGCCTTTTAGGCATTTCGAAAATGGGAGTAGCAGTGGTCGAGTGTTTTACCAGAGCGAGTACTACAGTCAATGTGTTGATAGAACTTCAGTAGCGTTTTCCTCAAATTTGCTTTGTTAAATCCCCAGCTACAATAAATGCAGCCTCAGGATATGTGGTTTCCAGTTTGCATGAAGTCCAAATCAAATCAAACTATTTGTCATATGCGCCGAATACAACAAGTGTAGACCATACCGTGAAATGCTTACTTACAAAGCCCTTAACCAACAGTGCAGTTCAAGAAGAGTTAAGAAAATATTTACCAAATAAACTAAGGTAACACAATAACATAACAATAACCAGGCTATATTCAGGGGGTACCGGTACAGAGTCAGTGTGCGGGGGTACAGGTTATTTGAGGTAATTTGTACATGTAGGTAGGGGTGAAGTGACTATGCAAAGATAACAAACAGCGAGTAGCAGCAGTGTCAATGTAAATAGTCCGGTGCCCATTCGATTAATTGTTCAGCAGTATTATGGCTTGGGGTTAGAAGCTGTTAAGGACTTTTTGAGGATCTGGGAACCCATGCCAAATCTTTTCAGTCTCCTGAGGGGGAAAAGGTTTTATCATGCCCTCTTCACGACTGTCTTGGTGTGTTTGGACTGTGATGTGGACACCAAGGAACTTGAAACTCTCGAACAGCTCCACTATAGCCTCATCGATGTTAATGGGGGCCTGTTCGGCCCGCCTTTTCCTGTAGTCCACGATCAGCTCCTTTGTCTTGCTCACATTGAGGGAGAGGTTGTTGTCCTGGCACCACACTGCCAGTTTTCTGACCTCCCTATAGGCTGTCACATCGGTGATTAGGCCTACCACTGTTGTGTCGTCAGCAAACTTAATGATGGTGTTGGAGTCGTGTTTGGCCATGCAGTCGTGGGTGAATAGGGAGTACAGGAGAGAGGACTAAGTACACACCCCTGAGGGGCCCCAGTGTTGAGGAGACACCCCAGTGTGGCACACGTGTTGTTGCCTACCCTTACCACCTGGGAGCGACCCATCAGGAAGTCCAAGATCCAGTTGCAGAGGGAGGTGTTTAGTCCCAGAGTCCTTAGCCTAGTGATGAGCTTCATGGGCACTATAGTGTTGAACGCTGAGCTGTAGTCAATGAACAGCATTTTCACATAGGTGTTCTTTTTGTACAGGTGGGAAAGGGCAGTGTGGAGTGCGATTGAGATTGCGTCATCATTGGATCCGTTGAGGCGGTATACGAATTGGAGTGGGTCTAGGGTTACCGGGAGGATGCTGTTGATGTGAGCCATGACCAGCCTTTCAAAACACTTCATGGCTACCGACGTGAGTGCAGTAATCATTTAGGCAGGTTACCTTCGCTTCCTTGGGCACAGGGACTATGGTGGTCTGGTTGAAACATGTAGGTATTACAGACTCAGTCAGGGAGAGGTTGGAAATGTCACTGAAGATATTTGCCAGTTGGTCCGCGCATGGTTATCCGTCTGGCCCCGCGGCTTTGTGAATGTTGACCTGTTTAAAGGTCTTGCTCACATCGGCTACCGAGAGCATGTAGTTCCTCGAGGGCCGTCGTGGTATCGGCTTGAGGGGGAATATACATGGCTGTGACTATAACCAAAGAAAATTCTCTTGGGAAGTAATACAGTCGGCATTTGATTGTGAGGTATTCTAGGTCCGGTGAACAGAAGGACTTGAGTTTCTGTATGTTATCACAATCACACCATGAGTCGTAATACTGGTCAGTTACCGTCACTCTGATATCCAGCTGTATGTAATAAAACAAAAACGTTGAGGCTAATAATGTAAGAAACACACAAAAAACTAAATACTGAAAATTTGCTTAAGAACTAGAAGAAGAGCTGCCATATCTTTCAGCGCCATCTTGCCACCAACAGGATTTGTTATTCAAGTTAATTTATTGAAATCTACAACTGGAAAGTGGTTTCTATCTACAAAGTGTATTGTAGACAATGAAGAACATTCATTTAGATTAAGTTTTGTTGATGTCCAAAATCTCTAAGTGCATGGTTAAGGAATATCTAACAATACTGGTACTAAATACATTTACTTAGTTTAAGTAAGCATAACACCTTATATGGAATATACTTAAGGTGTTTATTAACAACTTAAATGACAGCTACAGTATTATTCAACTTAGTTTGACGGTATATGGTATGTATAAGCTGTAAGTAGAGACATTGTAGAAAAATAGTGAAGACATCAGAACTATGAAATAACACATGGAATCATGTAGTTAAACAAATCAGGTGATTGTGGAGGCCAGGTCATCTGATGCAGCACTCCATTACTCTCCTTGGTCAAATATCCCTTACACAGCCTGGAGGTGTGTTGGGTCATTGTCCTGGTGAAAAACAAATTATAGTCCCACTAAGCGCAAACCAGATGGGATTGCACATCGCTGCAGAATGCTGTGGTAGCCATGCTGGTTAAGTGTGCCTTGAATTCTAAATAAATCACAGTGTCACCAGCAAAGCACCCCCACACCATCACACCTCCTCCTCCATACTTCACGGTGGGAACAACACATGCGGACATCATTCGTTCACCTACTCTGCGTCTCACAAAGACACGGCAGTTGGAACCAAAAATCTCAAATTTGGACTCATCAGACCAAAAGACTGGTCAAATGTCCATTACTCGTGTTTCTTGGCCCAAGCAAGTCTCTTCTTATTGGTGTCCTTTAGTAGTGGTTTCTTTGTAGCAATTAGACCATGAAGGACTGATTCACGCAGTCTCCTCTGAACAGTTGATGTTGAGATGTGTCTGTTACTTGAACTCTGAAGCATTTATTTGGGCTGCAATTTCTGAGGCTTGTAACTCTAATTTAACTTATCCTTTGCAGCAGAGGTAACTCTGGCTCTTCCTTGCCTAGGGCTGTCTTCTGATCCTCATGAGAGCCAGTTTCATCATAGCGCTTGATTGTTTTTGCAACTGCACACATTTTCTGGCTTGACTGACCTTCATGTCTTAAAGAAATGATGGACTGTCGTTTCTTTTTGCCTATTTAAGCTGTTCTTGCCATAATATGGACTTGGTCTTTTACCAAATAGGGATGTCTTCTGTATGCCACAACTACCTTGTCACAACACAACTGATTGGCTCAAACGCATTAAGAAGGAAAGAAATTCCACAAATTAACTTATAACAAGGCAAACCTGTTAATTGAAATGCATTCCAGGTGACTACCTGATGAAGCTGGTTGAGAGAATGCGAAGTGTGTGCAGAGCTGTCATCGAGGCAAAGCGTGGCTACTTTGAAGAATCTAAAATCAATTTGATTTGTTCAACACTGTTTTGGTTACTACATGATCTCATGTGTTATTTCATAGTTGTGATGTCCTCACTATTATTCTACTATGTAGAAAATAGTAAAAAGAAAAACCCTGGAATGAGTAGCTGTGTTAACTTTTGACTAGTACTATATATACAGTATATATACACTGCTCAAATAAATAAAGGGAACACTAAAATAACACATCCTAGATCTGAATGAATGAAATATTCTTATTAAATACTTTTTTCTTTACATAGTTGAATGTGCTGACAACAAAATCACACAAAAATTATCAATGGAAATCAAATTTATCAACCCATGGAGGTCTGGATTTGGAGTCACACTCAAAATGAAAGTGGAAAACCACACTACAGGCTGATCCAACTTTGATGTAATGTCCTTAAAACAAGTCAAAATGAGGCTCAGTAGTGTGTGTGGCCTCCACGTGCCTGTATGACCTCCCTACAACGCCTGGGCATGCTCCTGATGAGGTGGCGGATGGTCTCCTGAGGGATCTCCTCCCAGACCTGGACTAAAGCATCCGCCAACTCCTGGACAGTCTGTGGTGCAACGTGGCGTTGGTGGATGGAGCGAGACATGATGTCCCAGATGTGCTCAATTGGATTCAGGTCTGGGGAACGGGCAGGCCAGTCCATAGCATCAATGCCTTCCTCTTGCAGGAACTGCTGACACACTCCAGCCACATGAGGTCTAGCATTGTCTTGCATTAGGAGGAACCCAGGGCCAACCGCACCAGCATATGGTCTCACAAGGTGTCTGAGGATCTCATCTCGGTACCTAATGGCAGTCAGGCTACCTCTGGCGAGCACATGGAGGGCTGTGCGGCCCCCCAAAGAAATGCCACCCCACACCATGACTGACCCACCGCCAAACCGGTCATGCTGGAGGATGTTGCAGGCAGCAGAACGTTCTCCACGGCGTCTCCAGACTCTGTCACGTCTGTCACATGTGCGTGTGAACCTGCTTTCATCTGTGAAGAGCACAGGGCGCCAGTGGCGAATTTGCCAATCTTGGTGTTCTCTGGCAAATGCCAAACGTCCTGCACGGTGTTGGGCTGTAAGCACAACCCCCACCTGTGGACGTCGGGCCCTCATACCACCCTCATGGAGTCTGTTTCTGACCGTTTGAGCAGACACATGCACATTTGTGGCCTGCTGGAGGTCATTTTGCAGGGCTCTGGCAGTGCTCCTCCTTGCACAAAGGCGGAGGTAGCGGTCCTGCTGCTGGGTTGTTGCCCTCCTACGGCCTCCTCCACGTCTCCTGATGTACTGGCCTGTCTCCTGGTAGCGCCTCCATGCTCTGGACACTACGCTGACAGACACAGCAAACCTTCTTGCCACAGCTCGCATTGATGTGCCATCCTGGAAGAGCTGCACTACCTGAGCCACTTGTGTGGGTTGTAGACTCCGTCTCATGCTACCACTAGAGTGAAAGCACCGCCAGCATTCAAAAGTGACCAAAACATCAGCCAGGAAGCATAGGAACTGAGAAGTGGTCTGTGGTCACCACCTGCAGAACCACTCCTTTATTGGGGGTGTCTTGCTAATTGCCTATAATTTCCACCTTTTGTCTATTCCATTTGCACAACAGCATGTGAAATGTATTGTCAATCAGTGTTGCTTCCTAAGTGGACAGTTTGATTTCACAGAAGTGTGATTGACTTGGAGTTACATTGTGTTGTTTAAGTGTTCCCTTTATTTTTTTGAGCAGTATATATATATATATATATATATATATATATCACACACACACACACACACACATACATATACAGTGGGGCAAAAAAGTATTTAGTCAGCCACCAATTGTGCAAGTTCTCCCACTTAAAAAGATGAGAGAGGCCTGTAATTTTCATCATAGGTACACTTCAACTATGACAGACAAAATGAGAAAAAAAATCCAGAAAATCACATTGTAGGATTTATAATGAATTTATTTGCAAATTATGGTGGAAAAGAAGTATTTACTTACTTCTGAGTTTAAATACTTCTGAGTTTAAGTATGCATAACCCCTTATATGGAATACACTTAAGGTGTTTATTAACAACTTAAATGACAAGCTACAGTATTATTCAACTTAGTCTGACGGTGACATTGGTTTTGACATTCAGTTCTCTATTTGCACTCAGGCATTGATTTATTATTTTGACTTTTCATTCTTATTTTCGTAGGATTGTGTAACGTCTATTTTCCTATGTTGAATATACTACACGAGTTGAGTACTTCGCTGCTATTCATTTACATATTTGCTTGTTTGTTGTTGCTGGATTCAAGTTGAAACTGTAGGTAATAGCTCCCCCTACTGTTTTACGTGGGAATAGGACTACTTGTATGAGCGTCATGAAATCAATTCAATTGCTCGATCTTGTGAATATAGTTGAAAACTGCTGATTCCATAGTATTAAACTTTGTCCTAAATATGTCATTCTCGGCCTGCTAAATTGGTGTGGTCACTCACTCATAATCCCCTTGTTATCATAAAAGAAAACACTAACTCAAGTCCAGACAATGTAGGAACAAAGTACCGTACCTAATGCTGAAAAACATCCCCACAGCATGTTGTCACCACCATGCTTCACCGTAGGGATAGTGCCAGGTTTCCTCCAGACGTGATGCTTGGCATTCAGGCCAAAGAGTTCAATCTTGGTTTCATCAGACCGGAGAATCTTGTTTCACATGGTCTGCGAGTCCTTTAGGTGCCTTTTGGCAAACTCCAAGCAGTCTGACCACTCTACCATAGAGGCCTGATTGGTGAAGCGCTGCAGAGATGGTCCTTCTGGGAGGTTCTCCCATTTCCACAGAGGAACTCTGTCAGAGTGACCAGTGGGTTCTTGGTCACCTCCCTGACCAAGGTCCTTCTCCCCAGATTGCTCAGTTTGGCCGGGCGACCAGCTCTAAGAATCTTGTTGGTTCCAAACTTCTTTCATTTAAGAATGATGGAGGCCACTGTTTTTGGGGACCTTCAATGCTGCAGCAATTTTTTGGTACCCTTCCCCAGATCTGTGCCTCGACACAATCCTGTCTAGGATCTCTACGGACAATTCCTTCGACCTCATGACTTGGTTTTTGCTCTGATATGCACTGTCAACTGTGGGACCTTATATAGACAGGTGTGTGCCTTTCCAAATCATGTCCAATCAATTGAATTTACCACAGGCAGACTCCAATCAAATCATAGAAACATCTCAAGGATGATCAATGGAAACAGGATGCACCTGAGCTCAAGGGGTCTGAATACTTATGTAAATAAGGTATTTTTCATTATTTGTAATACATTTGCAAATATGTTTAAAAACTTGTTTTCGTTTTCTCATTATGGGGTATTGTGTGTAGATTGACGAGAAAAACAACAAATTGAATCCATTATAAAATAAAGTTGTAATTTAACAATGTGGAAAAGGAAGGGGTCTGAATACTTTGTCATTATGGGGTAGTGTGTGTAGGGGGGAAATATTTTATAATAAAGCTGTAATGTAACAATGTGGTAAAAGGGAAGGGGACTGAATACTTTCCCAATGCACAGTGCCTATAGAAAGTCTACACATTGTGTTAAAGTGGGATTAAAATTCATTTGTAATTTTTTGTTAACCATCTACACAAAAAAAAAATGTAAAGATGAAAAACAAGACACTAATATTCGACAAGTATTCACCCCCAAGTCAATACATGTTACAAACACTTTTGGCAGCGATTACAGCTGTGTCTTCTTGGGAGCTTTGCACACCTGTATTGTGCAATATTTGCCCATTATTCTTTTCAAATATCTTCAAGCTGTCAAGATGGTGGGGTTCATGGCTAGACAGCAATTTGAAGTCTTGCCATAGATTTAAGTAAAAACTAGAACTAGACCAAAAGAGGATTCACTGTCTTCTTGGTAATCAACTCCTGTGTAGATTTGGCTTGGTGTTGTAGGTTATTGTCCTGCTGAAAAGTGAATTCCTCTCCCAGTGTCTGGTGTAAAGCAGACTGAAGCAGGTTTTCCTCTAGGATTTTGCCTGTGCTCATCTACATCTAGTTTATTTTCATCCTGAAAAACAACAATATTTGGTGTAGATCAATGACAATAAAAATTACAATTAAATCTATTTCAATCCCACTTCGTAACACAAAATGTGAAAAAAGTTCCAAGTGGGTGTAGACTTTCAATGGCAACCGTACATCCTGATGTAGTTCCCTGTTAATCACAGATTATGTGAACTCACTGCTGTCTAGTGGATTTAGAACCTGCAGCCAAATCCCAAATGACCCCAAAGTCAGTTGGAAATCCATACAGGAGTTGCTTGTTGCACATTTTACACCATTGTCAATTTAGCACGACATCTCGATTCTCACATGAACCTGTTTGGGATATTCCTAGGTAGACTGACTACTAGCCTCAACTTTAGTAGAGATCATAACATTACCATCTGTAGGTGAAAATAGTATCCATTTTACTCCACTATGAACAACAATCATATTGGTGTAATACCTACAGGCATTGAAGAGTAAACCGCACCAGTCCAATTCATTGTCAGTTTCCGTTTCGTCCCTATATTCAGTACGCTAGTATCGGATCTGCCTTGGGAGTTTTTGTTTTTGGAAACATTATTAACCATGAAAACACCTGAAACTGTTTTACTATAGAAACAACACAATTAAATAAGGCAAAACTTATTTAATGATTGAAGAGGAAAATATTTCAGGGAGAAAACAAATGCAGCATTTGTATTTAGTCTCTAGTATTAACCAAAAAATAACTCTTCATCCATATACAAACACAAGATCTCATCACTTCAACTAGCGCAAAGTAAATAGATTCATCGCGCAAAGCTGGAAGGTAGCCAAAGCAGCAGGTGGGGTGAGGGTCGACCAGGACCAAAGGCATGCTGTTATTATTTATCATCATAATCCTCAGAGTGCTTGCAAAACTCATGTCGGTGGAGGCTTGTTAAGTTTTGTTTTTAGATGGCGTCGATGTCAAAGTCGTCCTCTTCCTCTGCAGGCTTCTCTGGTTTCACAGTCTCCACTTTCAGCTCGCGGGCTGAGGCTGAGTAGACCACCTGGGAGGAAAGAAGGGGATGTTAATTGGGTGAAATTAAAGACACTGCGGTGCCACTCATTTCTCACCAGGCACTTCAGTAGGAAGCATAAGTATTCTGTACACTCGAGTCAATACTTTGTTGAAGCACCTTTGGCAGCAATTACAGCTGGGAGTCTTTCTGGGTAAGTCTCAGAGCTTTCCACACCTGGATTGTGCAACATTTGCCCATCATTTTTTTCAAAATCCTACAAGCTCTGTCAAATTGGTTGTTGATCATTGCAAGACAGCCATTTTCAAGTCTTGCCATAGATTTTCACCCAGATTTAAGTCAAACCTTTAACTCAGCCACTCAGGAACATTCACGGTCTTCTTGGTAACCAACTCCAGTGTAGATTTGGCCTTGTGTTTTAGGTTATTGTCCTAATGAAAGGTGAATTAATCTCCCAGTGTCTGGTGGAAAGTAAACTGAAACAGGTTCTCCTCTCGGATTTCCCATTTCCATAACATGACGCAGTCACCACTATGCTTGAAAATATGGAGTGGTACTCAGTAGTGTGTTGTATTGGATTTGACCCAAACATAACACCGTATTCAGCTCAAAAAGTGTATGGCTTTGCCAATTTAAAAAAAAAATTGTATTACTTTAGTGCCTTTTTTCAAACAGAATGAATGTTTGCTTTTAAAAAAATCTGTAGGGGAAACGTTTTCACTGTCAATTAGGTTAGTATTGTGGAGTAACTACAATGTACAATGTGATCCAGCCTCAGTTCTCCCATCACAGCCATTAAACTCTGTATCTGTTGTAAAGTCACCATTGGCCTAATTTTGAAATCCCCGAGCGGTTTCCTTCCTCTCCGGCAACGGAGTTAGGAAGGACGCCTGTATCTTTGTAGTGACTGGGTGTATTGATACACTTTGTGTGGTGTAATTAATAACTTCACAATGCTCAAAGGGATATTCGATGTCTGCTTTTTTTAAATATTTTTTTTTTACCCCCATCTACCAATAGGTGCTCTTCTTTGCGAGACATTGGAAAACCTCCCTGGTCTTTGTGGTTGAATCTGTGTTTGAAATTCACTGCTCGACTGAAGGACCTTATAATTGTATGTGGGGTACAAGGATGAGGTCGTCATTCAAAAATCATGTTAAACACTATTATTGCAAGTCCATGCAACTTGTGACTTGTTAAACACACTTTTGCTTCTGAATGTATTCAGGATTGCCATAAAGGGGTTGAATACTTATTGATGAAAGACAAGCTTTATTTTTTATTAAATTTGTAAAAATGTAAAACAGTATTCCACTTTGACATTATGGGGTAGGCCAGTGACAAAATCTAAATTTTATCAATTTTAAATTCAGGTTATAACAGTAGATATGTCAAGGGATGTGAATAGTTTCTGAAGGCACTGGATCTGAATAGGTCCATGGTAAGAGGAAACCTTGCAACAGTGGCCATTTTCATGTCAGTGCCATAATACCAAACCTATGTCTATATGCACGTGATGGGAATGAATGTATATAGGTCAAATCAGAGGCAGTGATAAGTCATTACCTCCACATTATCTTCATCTTCCTCCTCGTCCACCCCGCTGCCCTCGCTCTCCTCTTCCGCTTCCTTCAGCCACTTGACGAATGGCGCTGCCTTGGCGTGGATCTCTTTGGCCAGCTCCTTGGACACGTATTTCTTGGACACCTGACAAGACACACAGGATTGATGTGTTAGAGGTAGGATGAAAAAAATGACAGTTTCATTTCACAGGTTCTAGTGTAGGTTACAGAGTCTCCTCTTAATATGTAAAATATCTTGGACGGGTCTCTTGCAAAATAAGTGACCTTCATGACACTGACCTGGGTAAATAGAAAGTTGAAAAGCAGAAAAAAATATCCCATCATCCCCGTTACCTTCTCAGCCCAGGCCAGGATGACGTCCTCCTCCAGCAGGTCGGCGTCGTACAGGTCTTTGAGGACAAGGGGCACGCGGGGCAGAAGCTGGGACTGGTGCAGCTTCACCAGACACTCAAAGCCCCCCAGGAGGTACTTCTGGGCCTTCTTGTTGTTGTGGGTAAACTGGACACCAGAGAAATGTTTTAAATTCACGGTGCGGCTGGAGTTTGAGCAAAACCCAACAACAGGATTATAGCCGTTTCTATTGCCACAATTATTTTGGTTGAGGTTATGGCCGTACAAATTGCTAGTGTTAAGATTACTAAGCATATCTCCGTCAACTAGTGTTGTGACACTGCTTCATGTCTTATGCGTTATGGAACTCACAGTTCACAAACACCAACTATGGACAACATTATGCTGATGTCCATCAAATGCATCAGGGCACTGACCTCGTGCCCAACAACTGATGTGACAGCACTGACCTAATGCCCAGTTTGCATTAACAGAGGTCCTCTGTAGCTCAGTTGGAAGAGCATGGCTCTTGCAATGACAAGATTGTGGGTTCGATTTCCTGGACCACCCATACGTAAAAAAAATATGCGCCTGACTCAGTCGCTTTGGATAAAAGCATCTGCTAAATAGCATATGTTATTATATTAACGGGTGCGGAAGACACATTTCAGTTGAATGCAATCAGTTGTACAACTGACTAGGTATCCCCCCTAGAGTAGCAGCCCTGACCCTCACACTCGAGAGCTGCAAGCATTTTTCACACAGCAGGCGGTCATAAACAACTTCAGGATTAAAATATTTTACTATTCATGAACTCTCAAAGGATAATTCTGCTTGAAGTTCAGTGACATCCCTCAACTCCAGTGTTGTGTACATGCGAGATCAAATGTGCATATTAAAAAGCCTGTGTAGGCTACAGACATGGGCGGAAAAGCACGCGCAGTATTATTTCCATGGAAATTAAAAAGGTATACCTAACGATTTTGGCAATGAGCAGCACTTAATCTACAGAGTCAGACAATCTTATGGATACCATTTTAATGTCCGTGTCCACTATGAAGGACGTTAGAGGAAGTTTCGGGAGCAAATACCAAATAAACTCAGCAAAAAAACTAACAGACCTTTTTCAGGACCCTGTCTTTCAAAGATAATTCGTAAAAATACAAATAACTTCACAGATCTTCATTGTAAAGGGTTTAAACACGGTTTCCCATGCTTGTTCAGTGAACAATTAATGAACATGCACCTGTGGAACGGTCATTAAGACACTAACAGCTTACAGACGGTAGGCAATTAAGGTCATAGTTATGAAAACTTAGGACACTAAAGAGGCCTTTCTACTGACTCTGAAAAACACCAAAAGAAAGATGCCCAGGGTCCCTGCTCATCTGCATGAACGTGCCTTAGGCATGCTGCAAGGAGGCATGAGGACTGCAGATGTGGCCAGGGCAATGAATTGCAATTTCCGTACTGTGAGACGCCTAAGACAGCACTACAGGGAGACAGGACGGACAGCTGATCGTCTTCGCAGTGGCAGACCATGTGTAACAACACCTGCACAGGATCGGTACATCTGAACATCACACCTACGGGACAGGTACAGGATGGCAACAACTGCCCGAGTTACACCAGGAACGCACAATCCCTCCATCAGTGCTCAGACTCAGCCTATTGCGGACAGAAAGGCTGGACTGAGGGCTTGTAGGCCTGTTGTAAGGCAGGTCCTCACCAGACGTCACCGGCAACTACGTTGCCTATGGGCACAAACCTACCGTCGCTGGACCAGACAGGACTGGCATAAAGTGCTCTTCACTGACGTGCCGCGGTTTTGTCTAACCAGGGGTGATGGTCGGATTCGCATTTATCGTCGAAGGAATGAGCGTTACACCAAGGCCTGTACTCTGGAGCGGGATCAATTTGGAGGTGGCGGGTCCGTCATGGTCTGGGGCGGTGTGTCACAGCATCATCGGACTGAGCTTGTTGTCATTGCAGGCAATCTCAACGCTGTGCGTTACAGGGAAGACATCTTCCTCCCTCATGTGGTACCCTTCCTGCAGGCTCATCCTGACATGACCCTCCAGCATGACAATGCCACCAGCCATACTGCTTGTTCTGTGCGTGATTTCAGTGTTCTGCCACGGCGAGCGAAGAGCCCGAATCTCAATCCCATTGAGCACATCTGGGACCTGTTGGATCGGAGGGTGAGGGCTAGGGCCATTCCCCACAGAAATGTCCAGGGACTTGCGGACTAATACTTTTGATTTTGACCCCCCCCCCTTTGTTCAGGGACACATTTTTCAATTTCTGTTAGTCATGTCTGTGGAACTTGTTCAGTTTATGAATCTTATATTCATACATATACTTACACAAAGAAACACTTTTTTTGCTGAGTTTTGCATTAGCGCAATGACTAAGTCTAAGTATCTACTAGCATGCTACTCGGAGACTCACTCTGAGGAAGTGACGTTTGTACTTCTTGATCTGGTCGCGGATGTTCTCGTCCATCAAAAGCTCAGTCAGGATCAATGGGGCCGTGTCCTTCACATCCAGGCGCTCCGCCTCGGCCAGGATTTCTTTGTCCGAGAAGTCGACGGCACCGTCCTCCTTCTTTTGCTGTCGAGGGAGTGACAGAGTGAGCCACTCAGAGACATCTCACAAACAGTTATGAGGACATTTTGAGTCAGCTTTCCACTCACTCATTGTCTTTATTGATCCTTATACAACTGATATATACACAGTACCAGTCAAAAGTTTGGACAACTACTCATTCCAGGTTTATTTGTACTATTTTCTACATTGTAGAATAATAGTGAAAACATCAAAACTAATGATATAACACATATGGAATCATGTAGTAACCAAAACAGTGTTAAACAAATCAAAATATATTTTTTATTTGACATTCTTCAAAAGTAGCTACCCTTTTGCCTTGACAGCTCTGCACACACTTCACATTCTCTCAACCAGCTTCATGAGGTAGTCACCTGGAATGCATTTCAATTAACTTTTTAGGGATAGGGGGCAGCATTTTCACTTTGGATGAATTGCGTGCCCATATTGAACTGCCTCCTACTCTGTCCCAGATGCTAATATATGCATATTATTATTACTATTGGATGGAAAACACTCTGAAGTTTCTAAAACTGTTTGAATTATGTCTGTGAGTATAACAGAACTCATATGGCAGGCAAACTTCCAAACAGGAAGTGGAAATTCTGAGGCTGGTGTTTTTTCTACTCATCGTCTATTCAAATCCCAGGAAGATATGGATTTGTTTGCACTTCCTACGCCTTCCACTAGATGTCAACAGTCGGTAGAACGTTGAATGAAGTGTATACTGTGATGTGGGACCGGATGGGAGGTGTTTCAGTCAGTGGTCTGGCAGATTGCCAGTTCCTGGTCACGCGCATTTCTCATGATATCGCCTTGCGTTCCATAACTTTTACAGACAGAAGGAATGCTCCGGTTGGAACGTTATTGGATATATATGATAACAACATCCTGAAGACTGATTCTCTACTAAGTTTGACCAGTTTATTCGACTTGTAATATAACTTTTTGAAGTTTTCGTCCGACGTTATGCGTCACTTGCACGAGCGTTTGGATATGTGTACTAAAAGCGCTAGCAAAAGCAGCTATTTGGACATAATTAATTGACATTATCGAACAAAACAACAATTTATTGTCGAACTAGGATTCCTGGGAATGCATTCTGATGAAGATATTCAAAGGTAAGGGAATATTTATGATGTAATTTCGTATTTCTGTTGACTCCAACATGGCGGAGAAAATTTATTTATACTTGAGCGCCGTCTCAGATTATTGCATGGTGTGCTTTTTCCGTAAAGTTTTTTTGAAATCTGACACAGCGGTTGCATTAAGAACAAGTGTATCTTTAATTATATGTAAAACATGTATCTTTCATCAAAGTGTATGATGAGTATTTCTGTTATTTGACGTGGCTCTCTGCAATTTCTCCGGATATTTTGGAGGCATTTCTGAACATGGCGCCAATGTAAACAAAGATTTTTGGATATAAATATGCACATTATCGAACAAAAAAATACATGTATTGTGTAACATGATGTCCTATGAGTGTCATCTGATGAAGATCAAAGGTTAGTGATGAATTTTATCTCTATGTTTTTGTGACTCCTATGGCTGGGAAAATGACTGTTTTTTGAACTTGGTGGTGATCTAACATAATCATATGTTGTGTTTTCGCTGTAAAGCATTTTTTAAAATCAGACACGATGGGTAGATTAACAAGATGTTTATCTTTCATTTGCTGTATTGGACTTGTTAATGTGTGAAAATTACATATTTCAAAAAAAAAAAAAAAATGAATTTCCCGCGCTGCCTTTTCAGCGGAATGTTGTGGGGGGGTTCCGCTAGCGGAACGTGTGTCCTAGAAAGGTTAACAGGAGTGCCTTGTTAAAAGTTCATTTTTGGAATTTCTTTCCTTCTTAACGCGTTTGATCAGTTGTGTTGTGACAAGGTGGGGGGGGGGTTACAGAAGCTAACCCTACTTGGTAAAAGACCAAGTCCATATTATGGGAAGAACAGCTCAAATAAGCAAAGGGAAACAATACTCAATCATTACTTTAAGACATGGAGGTCAGTCAATGCAGAACATTTCAAGAACTTTGAAAGTTTCTTCAAGTGCAGTCGCAAAAACCATCAAGCGCTAAGATGAATATGGCTCTCATGAGGACCACCACAGGAAAGGAAGACCCAGAGTTACCTCTGCTGCAGAGGATACGTTTCTTAGAGTTACCAGCCTCAGATATTGCAGCCCAAATAAATGCTTCAGAGTTCAAGTAACACACATCTCAACATCAACTGTTCAGAGGACACTGTGAATCAGACCTTCATGGTAAAATTGCTGCAAAGAAACCACTACTAAAAGGACACCAATAAGAGACTTGCTTAGGCCAAGATACACAAGCAATTGACATTTTTGTAGGCTCCCCGGTGGCGTAGAGGCTTAAGGCACTGCATTTCAATGCTTGAGGCATCAATACAGACCCTGGTTCGATTCCAGGCTGAATCACAACCTGCCGTGATTCGGAATCCCATAATGCAGCGCACAATTGGCCCAGCATCGTCCAGGTTAGGCCGTCATTGTAAATAAGAATTGGTTCTTAACTTTTCTAGGGTAGGGGGCAGCATTCAGAATTTTGGATGAAATGCATGCCCAAATTAAACTGCCTGCTTCTCGGGCCCAGAAGATATGCATATAACTGGTAGATTTGGATAGCAAACACACTAAAGTTTCCAAAACTGTTAAAATAGTGTCTGTGAGTATAACAGAACTGATTTGGCAAGCGAAAACATGATACAAATCCATTCAGGAAGTAGTTTGTTTTGTTGGTTTCTATTCAATGCCATTACAGTATCCATTGACTTAGGGCTCAAATTGCAGTTTCTATCCCTTCCACTAGATGTCAACAGTCTTTAGAAATTGTTTCAGGCTTGTATTCTGAAAAATGAGGAAGAGCAGTCTGAATGAGTGGACCCTAAAGTGGCACAGAGCTTGCTTTCATGCGCGAGACCGAGAGAGTGCCTTTCTCGTTTACCTTTAACGCCCTTTTGCGTGGGGGGAAAACCTCATTCTGATTGGCTGGGCCTGGCTCCACAGTGGGTGGGTCTTAGCCCTCCCATCCCCTTTTTTTATTTTTATTTTTAATTATTTTTTAATTCTGGGTTATGAAATTGAAATTCTAACCAGCTCTGCATTGCTTGTTTGAAAAAGGTTTCAATTTCAATTACTCGAAAATGTGACATGGCAATCTGCAAAAAGGCCATTTCAAAACAAAGAATAAGCTTTTCTTAATTATCTACTTGAGAACCATTTTGGGTTCAAGTAAAACATTTGTATAAGTGAAGCTTTTACAGTGGTGTATGCATGCTATATATGGCCTGGTTTAGCATCCCAGATCGAGCGAAAGTCTTTGCCCATATGATTTGAAAAACGAATCCGCAGTAGGCACCGTCATAAGTACTTTTTTTATTTCACCTTTATTTAAGTAGGGGGCAGTATTTTCGTTTTTGGCTAAAAAACGTATCCATTTGAAACTCCCTATTTCTCAGCCCCCGAAACTAGAATATGCATATAATTGTCAGATTAGGATAGAAAACACTCTAAAGTTTCCAAAACTGTCAACATTTTGTCTGTGAGTTTAACAGAACTGATATTGCAGGCTAAAACCTGAGGAAAGTCCATTCAGGAAGTGCCTCTGTTTTTGAAACTTCTCTGTTCTTATGCATCCCTATTACCCATTTAAAGGGATATCAACCAGATTCCTTTTTCTATGGCTTCCCTAAGGTGTCAACAGCCTTTAGACATAGTTTCAGGCTTTTATTTTGAAAAATAAGCAAGAACGATCACATTGCGTAAGTGGATAGGTGGGGGCTCTCAGAGTGAGTTGTGCGCAACAGAGATAGGCAGCCATTGTTACTCCCGGTCCTAGTGAAAAACCAACACTCCCAGTTGATATATTATCGAATAGATATTTGAAAAACAACCTGAGGTTTGATTATAAAAAACGTTTGACATGTTTCTGTGGACATTATCTGGAATTTTTGTCTGCGTTGTCGTGAACGCTTTTTCCTGTGGATTTCTCAGCATAACGCGCGAAACGAACGGAGGTATTTGGATATAAAAATATCTTTATGGAACAAAAGGAAAAGTTGTTGTCTAACTGGGAGTCTCGTGAGTGAAAACATCCGAAGATCAAAGGTAAACGATTAATTTGATTGCTTTTCTGATTTTCGTGACCAAGTTACCTGATGCCAAGTGTACTTAATGTTTTGTCGAGCGATCGATAAACTACCACAAACGCTTGTATTGCTTTCGCTGTAAAGCATAATTTCAAAATCTGAGATGACAGGTGGATTAACAAAAGGCTAAGCTGTGTTTTGCAATATTGCACTTGTGATTTCATGAATATGAATATTTTCTAGTAATATTATTTGACTGTGGCGCTATGCTATTCAGCGTTGCTGATGACAATTATCCCGGAAACGGGATGGGTGGTTCAGAAAGGTTAACCAGGTTGGCTAGTTGAGAACAAGTTGTCATTTACAACTGCGACCTGGCCAAGATAAAGCAAAGCAGTTCGACACAAATAGTTACACACGGAGGGGTGCAAAGGAGCAAGATAAATAAATACAGTATGGGGATGAGGTGGATTGGATGGGCTATTTACAGATGAGCTATGTACAGGTGCAGTGATCTGTGAGCTGCTCTGACAGCTGGTGCTTAAAGTTAGTGAGGGAGATATGAGTCTCCAGCTTCAGAGATTTTTGCAGCTCGTTCCAGTCATTGGCAGCAGAGAACTGGAAGGAAAGGCGGCCAAAGGAGGAATTAGTTTTGGGGGTGACCAGTGAGATATACCTGCTGGAGCACGTGCTACGGGTGGGTGCTGCTATGGTGACCAGTGAGCTGAGATAAGGCAGGGCTTTACCTAGCAAAGACTTATAGATGACCTGGAGCCAGTGGGTTTGGTGACGAGTATGAAGCGAGGGCCAGCCACCAGAGCGTACAGGTCGCAGTGGTGGGTAGTGTATGGGGCTTTGGTGAAGAAACGGAGGCACTGTGATAGACTGCATCCAATTTATTGAGTAGGGTATTGGAGGCTATTTTGTAAATGACATCGTCGAAGTCGAGGATCGGTAGGATGGTCAGTTTTACGAGGGTATGTTTGGCAGCATGAGTGAAGGATGTTTTGATGCAAAATAGGAAGCCGATTCTAGATTGAATTTTGAATTGGAGATGCTTAATGGGAGTCTGGAAGGAGAGTTTAGTCTAACCAGACACCTAGGTATTTGTAGTTGTCCACATATTCTAAGTCAGAACCGTCCAGAGTAGTGATGCTGGACGGGCGGGCAGCGATCGGTTGAAGAGCATGCATTTAGTTTTGCTTGCACTTAAGAGCAGTTGGAGGCCACGGAAGGAGAGTTGTATGGCATTGAAGCTCATCTGGAGGTTTGTTAACACAGTGTCCAAAGAAGGGCCAGAGGTATACAGAATGGTGTCATCTGTGTAGAGGTGGATCACAGAATCACCAGCAGCAAGAGCGACATCATTGATGTATACAGAGAAGAGAGTCAGCCCGAGAATTTAACCCTGTTGCACCCCCATTGAGACTGCCAAAGGTCCAGACAACAGGCCCTCCGATTTGACACACTGAACTCTGTCTGAGAAGTAGTTGGTGAACCAGTCGAGGCAGTCATTTGAGAAACCAAGGCTGTTAAGTCTGCCGATAAGAATGCGGTGATTGACAGAGTCGAAAGCCTTGGCCAGGTCTATGAATACGGCTGCACAGTAATGTCTCTTATCGATGGCGGTTATGATATCGTTTAAGACCTTGAGCGTGGCTGAGGTGCACCCATGACCAGCTCTGAAACCAGATTGCATAGCGGAGAAGGTACGGTGTGATTCGAAATGGTCGGTAATCTGTTTGTTAACTTCTTTGGGACAGGGGGGCAGTATTGAGTAGCTTGGATAAAAAGGTG
Organism: Salvelinus alpinus; assembly: GCF_045679555.1. Lineage (NCBI taxonomy): Eukaryota > Metazoa > Chordata > Actinopteri > Salmoniformes > Salmonidae > Salvelinus > Salvelinus alpinus. Next base: position 41,181,798 of record NC_092093.1, on the reverse strand, counting down.
CCCAGAGTAAACTGCCTGCTACTCTGTCTTAAAAGCTAGAATATGCATATAATTAGTATATTTGGATAGATAACACTCTGAAGTTTCTAAAACTGTTCGAATGATGTCTGAGTTCATATGCTCATATGGCAGGCAAAAACCTGGCAGGCAAAAACCTGAGAAAAAATCCAACCAGGAAGTGGGAAATCTGAGGTTTGTAGTGTTTCAACTCTTTGCCTATCCAATATACAGTGGAAATGGGGTCATGTTGCACTTCCTAAGGCTTCCACTAGATGTCAACAGTCTATTTTTTTTTATTTTTTTTTATTTCACCTTTATTTAACCAGGTAGGCTAGTTGAGAACAAGTTCTCATTTGCAACTGCGAACTGGCCAAGATAAAGCATAGCAGTGTGAACAGACAACACAGAGTTACACATGGAGTAAACAATAAACAAGTCAATAACATGGTAGAAAAAAAAGAGAATCTATATACAATGTGTGCAAAAGGCATGAGGTAGGCAATAAATCGAATAATTACAATTTAGCAGATTAACACTGGAGTGATAAATCATCAGATGATCATGTGCAAGAAGAGATACTGGTGTGCAAAAGAGCAGAAAAGTAAATAAATAAAAGCAGTATGGGGGGTGAGGTAGGTAAATTGGGTGGGTAGTTTACAGATGGACTATGTACAGCTGCAGCGATCGGTTAGCTGCTCGGATAGCAGATTTTTAAAGTTGTTGAGGGAGATAAAAGTCTCCAACTTCAGAGATTTTTGCAATTCGTTCCAGTCGCAGGCAGCAGAGAACTGGAAGGAAAGGCGTCCAAATGAGGTTTTGGCTTTAGGGATGATCAGTGAGATACACCTGCTGGAGCGCGTGTTGCAGGTGGGTGTAGCCATCGTGACCAGTGAACTGAGATAAGGCGGCACTTTACCTAGCATAGCCTTGTAGATGACCTGGAGCCAGTGGGTCTGACGACGAACATGTAGCGAGGGCCAGCCGACTAGGGCATACAGGTCGCAGTGGTGGGTCGTATAAGGTGCTTTAGTAACAAAACGAATGGCACTGTGATAAACTGCATCCAGTTTGCTGAGTAGAGTATTGGAAGCTATTTTGTAGATGACATCGCCGAAGTCGAGGATCGGTAGGATAGTCAGTTTTACTAGGGTAAGTTTGGCGGCGTGAGTGAAGGAGGCTTTGTTGCGGAATAGAAAGCCGATTCTTGCTTTGATTTTGGATTGGAGATGTTTGATATGAGTCTGGAAGGAGAGTTTGCAGTCTAGCCAGACACCTAGGTACTTATAGATGTCCACATATTCTAGGTCGGAACCGTCCAGGGTGGTGATGCTAGTCGGGCGTGCGGGTGCAGGCAGCGAACGGTTGAAAAGCATGCATTTGGTTTTACTAGCGTTTAAGAGCAGTTGGAGGCCACGGAAGGAGTGTTGTATGGCATTGAAGCTCGTTTGGAGGTTAGATAGTACAGTGTCCAAGGAAGGGCCGGAAGTATATAGAATGGTGCCGTCTGCGTAGAGGTGGATCAGGGAATCGCCCGCAGCAAGAGCAACATCATTGATGTATACAGAGAAAAGAGTCGGCCCGAGAATTGAACCCTGTGGTACCCCCATAGAGACTGCCAGAGGACCGGACAACATGCCCTCCGATTTGACACACTGAACTCTGTCTGCAAAGTAGTTGGTGAACCAGGCAAGGCAGTCATTAGAAAAACCGAGGCTACTGAGTCTGCCGATAAGAATATGGTGATTGACAGAGTCGAAAGCCTTGGCCAGGTCGATGAAGACGGCTGCACAGTAATGTCTTTTATCGATGGCGGTTATGATATCGTTTAGTACCTTGAGCGTGGCTGAGGTGCACCCGTGACCGGCTCGGAAACCGGATTGCACAGCGGAGAAGGTACGGTGGGATTCGAGATGGTCAGTGATCTGTTTGTTGACTTGGCTTTCGAAGACCTTAGATAGGCAGGGCAGGATGGATATAGGTCTGTAACAGTTTGGGTCCAGGGTGTCTCCCCCTTTGAAGAGGGGGATGACCGCGGCAGCTTTCCAATCCTTGGGGATCTCAGATGATACGAAGGAGAGGTTGAACAGGCTGGTGATAGGGGGTGCGACAATGGCGGCAGACAGTTTCAGAAATAGGGGGTCCAGATTGTCAAGCCCAGCTGATTTGTATGGGTCCAGGTTTTCCAGCTCTTTCAGAACATCTGCTATCTGGATTTGGGTAAAGGAGAAGCTGGGGAGGCTTGGGCGAGTAGCAGCGGAGGGGGCGGGGCTGTTGGCCAAGGTTGGAGTCGCCAGGAGGAAGGCATGGCCAGCCATTGAGAAATGCTTGTTGAAGTCTTCGATTATCACGGATTTATCGGTGGTGACCGTGTTACCTAGCCTCAGTGCAGTGGGCAGCTGGGAGGAGGTGCTCTTGTTCTCCATGGACTTTACAGTATCCCAGAACTTTTTGGAGTTAGAGCTACAGGATGCAAATTTCTGCTTGAAAAAGCTGGCCTTTGCTTTCCTGACTGACTGCGTGTATTGGTTCCTGACTTCCCTGAACAGTTGCATATCGCGGGGGCTCTTCGATGCTATTGCAGTTCGCCACAGGATGTTTTTGTGCTGGTCGAGGGCAGTCAGGTCTGGAGTGAACCAGGGGCTATATCTGTTCTTGGTTCTGCATTTTTTGAACGGAGCATGCTTGTCTAATATGGTGAGGAAGTAACATTTAAAGAATGACCAGGCATCCTCAACTGACGGGATGAGGTCAATATCCTTCCAGGGAACCCGGGCCAGGTCGATTAGAAAGGCCTGCTCGCAGAAGTGTTTTAGGGAGCGTTTGACAGTGATGAGGGGTGGTCGTTTGACCGCGGACCCGTGGCGGATACAGGCAATGAGGCAGTGATCACTGAGATCTTGATTGAAGACAGCAGAGGTGTATTTGGAGGGCAGGTTGGTCAGGATAATGTCTATTAGGGTGCCCATGTTTACGGATTTAGGGTTGTACCTGGTGGGTTCCTTGATGATTTGTGTGAGATTGAGGGCATCAAGCTTGGATTGTAGGACTGCCGGGGTGTTAAGCATATCCCAGTTTAGGTCACCTAACAGAACAAACTCTGAAGCTAGATGGGGAGCGATCAATTCACAGATGGTGTCCAGGGCACAGCTGGGAGCTGAGGGGGGTCGGTAGCAGGCGGCAACAGTGAGAGACTTATTTCTGGAGAGATTAATTTTTAAAATTAGAAGTTCGAACTGTTTGGGCATGGACCTGGAAAGTATGACAGAACTTTGCAGGCTATCTCTGCAGTAGATTGCAACTCCTCCCCCTTTGGCAGTTCTATCTTGACGGAAAGTGTTATAGTTGGGTATGGAAATCTCAGAATTTTTGGTGGCCTTCCTAAGCCAGGATTCGGACACGGCAAGGACATCAGGGTTGGCAGAGTGTGCTAAAGCGGTGAGTAAGGCAAACTTAGGGAGGAGGCTTCTGATGTTGACATGCATGAGGCCAAGGCTTTTTCGATCACAGAAGTCAACAAATGAGGGTGACTGGGGACATGCAGGGCCTGGGTTTACCTCCACATCACCCGAGGAACAGAGGAGTAGTAGGATGAGGGTGCGGCTAAAGGCTATCAAAACTGGTCGCCTAGAGCGTTGGGGACAAAGAATAAAAGGAGCAGATTTATGGGCGTGGTAGAATAGATTCTGGGCATAATGTGCAGACAGGGGTATGGTGGGGCGTGGGTACAGCGGAGGCAAGCCCAGGCACTGGGTGATGATAAGAGAGGTTGTATCTCTGGACATGCTGGTCTCAATGGGTGAGGTCACCGCATGTGTGGGGGGTGGGACGAAGGGGGTATCAGAGGTACGGAGAGTGGAACTACGGGGTCCATTGCAAACCAAAACAATGATAGCTAGCCTGAACAACAGTATGCAAGGCATATTGATATTTGAGGGAGACATACAATAAGGCATAAAGTGATTGCAGGTCTTGATTGGGAGAGCTAGCTAAAACAACAGGTGAGATAACAGCAGCTAGTCAGTTAACACAGCAGCAGCAGGTAAAAATGGCGACGGCTAGGCAGAGAGGGTCGGATTAACTACACACAGATCCTGAGTTAAAGCACAGAGCCGACAGATAAAACACAAATAAACGGAATGGAGTACCGTGAATTAATGGACAGTCAAGCAAGCATCAGCTATGTAGCCAAGTGATCATAGTGTCCAGGGGGCAGCCGTAGATGGAGCAGTGAGGCCTCCACTAAGCTAGCCCGCGGCGTAAGATTGTTCGATAGACCTGTTCAGATAGCAGCCGATATGCTCAAGACAGCTAACGATTAGCGGGCCGCAGTTAGCATATGGGCGTTCAGGTTACGTCGCGATGGAGGGGCCAGTTGAATAACTCCCTCGGGCAGATAACGTCGGTATCCCAGTCGTGAAGGCCCGGTGGGGCTCCGCATCGGCAGTAAAACGGGTCCGGATAGGTGATTGTAGCCCAGGAGTGGCTGATGGAACTCTTCAGCTGGCTAGCTCCGGGATAATTGGTGTTTGCTCCGGAATTGATGTTAGCCAATAGTCACTCGGATAGCAGCTAGTTAGCTGCAAGATCCAGGTGTAAATGTCCAGAGATTGCGGTAAAAATCCGGGGATATGGAGAGAAAATAGGTCTGGTATGCTCTGGTCTGAGTCGCGTTGTACAAAACTGGCAATAGTTTTCCGAGCTAAAGGATAGCTGATAAGCGCTAGCTGTGGTTAGCTGAACTACTCACGTTAGCTTGTGAGCTGGCTAACTTCTGGCTAGATGAATAACTCCCTCGGGCAGATAACGTCGGTATCCCAGTCGTGAAGGCCCGGTGGGGCTCCGCATCGGCAGTAAAACGGGTCCGGATAGGTGATTGTAGCCCAGGAGTGGCTGATGGAACTCTTCAGCTGGCTAGCTCCGGGATAATTGGTGTTTGCTCCGGAATTGATGTTAGCCAATAGTCACTCGGATAGCAGCTAGTTAGCTGCAAGATCCAGGTGTAAATGTCCAGAGATTGCGGTAAAAATCCGGGGATATGGAGAGAAAATAGTTCTGGTATGCTCTGGTCTGAGTCGCGTTGTACAAAACTGGCAATAGTTTTCCGAGCTAAAGGATAGCTGATAAGCGCTAGCTGTGGTTAGCTGAACTACTCACGTTAGCTTGTGAGCTGGCTAACTACTGGCTAGCTTCTGTTGTAGATTTCGGATACGAGGTGAATAATAACTTTGAGGAGAAAAAAAGCAGATCCGCACCACATTTGGTGAGGTAGGTTGCAGGAGAGTGTTTTGAAGTTGAGTTTTTAAGAAGAAAAAATATATATATAAAAAGAAATGCGAAGAAAAATATATAAAAAATATATACACGGGACAGGACGAGGACAAAGGACATCTGACTGCTACGCCATCTTGGATTCACTATAGAACCTTGTTTGATGCTTCTACTATAAAGGAGGAGGGAATGAGAGGGGATTTGAGTCAGAGGTCTGGCAGAGTGCCACGAGCTGGCCACGAGCTGGTCACACGCATTCACATGAGAGGTAGCTTGCGTTTCATCGCATTTCTGAAGACAAAGGAATTCTCCGGCTGGAAGATTATTGAAAATTTATGATAAAAACATCCTAAAGATTGATTCTATACTTAGTTTGACATGTTTCTATGGACTGTAATATGACTTTGTCTGAACTTTCGCCTGGACCTGCCAGCGCGTCGTCAGTTTGGATTGTGTACTAAACGCACGAACAAAAGGAGGTGTTTGGACATAAATGATGGACATTATCGAACAAATCAAACATTTATTGTGGAACTGGGATTCCTGGGAGTGCATTCTGATGTAGATCATCAAAGGTAAGTGAATATTTATAATGCTATTTCTGACTTCTGTTGACTCCAACATGGCGGATATCTCTTTGGGTTGATTGGGCTGAGCGATGTACTCAGATTATTGCAAGGTGTGCTTTTTCGGTAAAGCTTTTTTGAAATCTGACACAGCGGTTGCATTAAGGAGAAGTTTATCTAAAGTTCCATGCATAACACATGTATTTTCATCAACATTTATAATGAGTATTTCTGTAAATTGATGTGGCTCTCTGCAAAATCAGCAGATGTTTTGGAAGCAAAACATTACTGAACGTAACGCGCCAATGTAAACTGAGATTTTTGGATATAAATATGAACTTTATCGAACAAAACATACATGTATTGTGTAACATGAAGTTCTATGACTGTCATCTGATGAAGATCAAAGGTTAGTAATTCATTTTCTCTATTTATGCTTTTTGTGACTCCTTTCTTTGGCTGAAAAAATGGCTGTGTTTTTCTGTGGCTATGTACTGACCTAACATAATCGTTTGGTGTGCTTTCGTCGTAAAGCCTTTTTGAAATCTGACACGTTGGCTGGATTCACAACAAGTGTAGCTTTAATTTGGTGTATTGCATGTGTGATTTCATGAAAGTTAAATATTTATAGTAATTTATTTGAATTTGGCGCTCTGCATTGTCACTGGATGTTGGCCATGTGGGACGCTAGCCCAGAGAGGTTAACTTGGCTTTTGAAGACAGAAAGGCAGGGTAGAATAGATTTCGGTCTGTAACAGCTTGGGTCTAGAGTGTCTTCCCCTTTTAAGAGGGGGATGACTGCGGAAGCTTTCCAATCTATGGGAATCTCAGACGATACGAAAGAGGTTGAACAGGCTAGTAATAGGGGTTGCAACAATTTCGGCAGATCATTTTAGAAAGAGGGTCCAGATTGTCTAGCCCAGCTGGTGCAGGGCTGTTGATCGGGGTAGGGGTAGCCAGATGGAAAGCATGGCCAGCCGTAGAAAAATGCTTATTGAAATTCTCGATAATTGTAGATTTATCGGTGGTGACAGTGTTTCCTAGCATCAGTGCAGTGGGCAGCTGGGAGGAGGTGCTCTTATTCTCCATGGACTTTAGTGTCCCAGAACTTTTTGGAGTTTGTGCTACAGGATGCAAATTTCTGTTTGAAAAAGCTTTCCTAACTGCCAGCGTATATTTGTTCCTAACTTCCCTGAAAAGTTGCATATCACGGGGGCTGTTCGATGCGAATGCAGAACGGATGGATGTTTTTGTGCTGGTCAAGGGCAGTCAGGTCTGGAGAGGAGCAAGGGCTATATGTGTTCCTGGTTAAAAAAAATTGAATGGGGCATGCTTATTTAAGATGGTGAGGAAGGCACTTTTAAAGAATAACCAGGCATCCTCTACTGACGGGATGAGGTCAATATCCTTCCAGAATACCCGGGCCAGATCGATTAGAAAGGCCTGCTCGCTGAAGTGTTTTAGGGAGCGTTTGACAGTGATGAGGGGGTGGCCGTTTGACCGCAGACCCATTATGAGTAAACTGATATGACTAAGGAGTTAAATCAGATACATTTTTCCATAAAGAGACAGGTATTAACCTCTCCATGTTTGCAGGATCTAGTCCATTTTTACTAGTTTTCTATTGAAATTCATTGTGGAGAGCTCATCTATATATTTTGTGATAGGAATACCAAGTATGTCTACTTCACCATCAGCCCACTTTATAGGTCAACAGCAGGGTAATGTAAAAGTTTTTTATATATTTTTTTTATCCAATACGTAATATAATTATAATTAGGTTTTCATCCAGAGACCAGAAAAGTTACCTAGATCTTCAATGAGAAATTGCAGGGACCTAGCTTGCGGACTTCTTTTAAAACTTGTCGACTTTGTTTTTAAACCTTGGATTTCTAATCCTGTTATTTGATCTGATTTTAATAGCTAGCATTTCGATGGCCATAATGAATAAATATGGTGACAGTGTGTAATTTTAAACGAAGAGACCTGCTCAAAAGGCAGCAGCAACATAATTACATACCACACTGCATTTGAGCTCTGCTTAGTGCGTGTTCATTTCCTTGTGGAGTCTAGCAAACCCATTTAGCTACATCTATGAATTATTTAATTAATTTATGCAAGCGAGCAATAAGCAAGGCAACAGGACCCAGGCAAAATAGGCTTTAGTTTAGAGAATTGAGGTGACAACCCTAAGGTCACTTTTTTTTTTTTACCCCTTATCTTACCAGGTAAGTTGACTGAGAACACATGTATTTACAGTAACGACCTGGGAAATGGTTACAGGGGAGAGGGGGGGGGGGGTGAATGAGCCAATTGTAACCACTGTGACCTTTAAACGGAATCTCTATGAAGCCTGAACTAGGGAGGTGCGGGTTGTTTCTGCGCAGGGCTCGAATCTTCACACGTAACTGAGCAATAAGCAAGTGTGTTATGGCAAAACAGAAAAAGGGTCATTCCTAGACAGGGTCAGGAGTCTGACCTTGACAAAGTTGTAGAAGAGGTTGACCCTCTCCTCCAAGGGCTTCTCCAGGTCCTCGCTGAGGGTCAGGTTCTTAGCGTGCGTGCTGATCTCCTCCATCCTGCGCTGCTGGGCCTCCTCAGTCGTCTCCTCTGCCCAGTCCTCGTCATCGTCGTCTCGGTCCTAGAGCATATCCATTAGATTTGAGTTATACAGCGCTATTGAAAATAAGACGGATCAGTGTTACACAGTGGAAACTATTCCAATGAGGCTGTATGCTACAGAGAAACAAGACCAATGGGATAGAATGGAGACTGGGGTTGGGTTTCATCCCCTCCCATCTACTCTCGTTCACTCCCCGTCATGGCTCCGAGACAATTGGTTAAGTGTAATAAACAGCTCTACCTAGATCGTGCTATATTGCTTTCACCTATCCAGTTATATCAGATCTGTGAAGGAGAGTGAACAAAGGCAGAGGGATGGGAATACAATCATGTGCCATAATGTTGTCATGACTGTCCTGTAAGGATCACAATGGGTCAAATCAGCCTGGCAATGTCTGACAATAACCATACCCTCTCCCACCCCTTAGGTAAATGTATGTAATAGGTAAAGACCTTAAGAGTTTAATTCTGGAGATGTTTAACTCTTTAAAACTACTTCTTCCATGGTGCCCCAAATCCTAATGAGTTAATTGTGACATGATTCATTTAAATCGGGTAACAATTAAACATGGTGGATTAAATAAATAGTCATCAGATTAATGAAAGTAAAGCCACGACAATGTCAACGGTTAGGCAACTAGGCCTTGCAAGACAAGTCTCCAGGTCAAGGTCTGTCAAGCGCAACCTTCACGCCAGTCAAGCTAAAATCGAGCGCACCTGAAGTTTACAACAACGTATTTGACCGAGGTCTGGCTGGCACTGGGAGATGAAGTGCTTGTACTCACCACAACATCGGGGGCGTCTATGTCATTGTGGTTCGCGGCTTCGCCATCACTGGAGCTGTTCTCCTTGTCTTTCTTCTTGCTCTTCTTCTCCTTCTTCTTGGCAGACCCGGTGTCCTCTGTTTGCAGACAGCGAGATGACGGCAGTCAGGATAGAAGCTATTATTACAATCTGTCCTCCAATCCTTGTGTTTCTCAGACATTTACCCAGCAGGAGAAGCAGTGTTTTTTTAGTGTAGTAAATTCAATACACCCAGGGAGCCTTCAATGATTTCTGGCAGTGTTAAAAACCACTGGGAGAGCAGATGACACAGCAGATGCTGCCCTCAGAATACTCCAATGCTCACTGCAGCTCATCTTTGACAATGACTCATGTAAATTCACCCTGCACATTGACACCCTTAATACACCACTTAACGTGACTCAAATAATGCCTTTATGTTGCTTGTGTCTAGCAACATAAAAGAATGGCTGTGTTCACGTGTGCATTAAAATGAAGGCTAGTGTGTCTGGGGTTCTCTTTAAACCAAGGCCACATTGAACAACCTCAGACTGAACAAACCTGTACAGTATATTCAGAAATTTCCTGACTTTGCAAGACAACAGTAGCATATTAAATGAATGGAATTTCCAGAATGTCCATGCTCGGAATGCATGTTTGACAAAGCAGTTTTCCTGAAAGAAATAAAAGGCTTCTGTCCAGCTACATTTGAACACATACTTTACAATTCCCTGCTTTTCTCAGGCATTCCCAGAGCATGCATAAACCGTTTGTTCCTGGTCTGGCGCACCTGGTGGATTCCTGAGGATGAACGTGCAGAGCTTGTGTCGTGTGTCCAGCATGCCCCTGTAGCCGCAGGCCTTGCAGGAGTTCCCAATGGTTTGTTTCTTGGCGTTGATGTGCTGGAGGACAGTGATATATAAAAATTACAATAACATTTTCAGTACAGCCTTAGGGCTAAAGCCTAAGTTATACCCTTTGCAGTAGGCAAAGGAAGAACTACAATAAGATATGCAAAATGGCAATCCTGTGTAGTTGCGTCACAAAAGTACGCAGACGTGTGCAGCCCCAAAATTATAAAAACACAAGTATGCAGGATTGCCATTTTGAGTAGCTAATTGCATTCTTGCAGCTATAAAAATGCTTTTGTGACCATCAATTCTGTTTAATTTCATCTCCTAAACATAATGGTGCATCATTACGGGCCAGCTGCACGGACATAGATTAAGCACAGGCCGGGACTAAAAAGTAGACTCAACGGAGTCTTGGCTTATTCTACATGTAACAAAAATATTTAAAAAGTGTAGGTCCCATATTTAATAAGCTGAAATAGGAAGATCCCAGAAATGTTCCATACACACAAAAAGCTTACTTCTCAAATTGGTTTACATCCCATTTGTGAGCAATTCTCCTTTGCCACAATAACCCATCCACCTGACAGGTGTGGCATATCAAGAAGATGATTAAACTGCATGATCATTCAGGGCCCGAAATGAACACCCGCAAGTACATTTTGGCTGGTAAGAGGTCCATTTCACCAGCCACATTGGCGGGTGGTCAGGGCACCAGAGTGCGAGCATAACACTCATATTTGTGAATAAAAAAAGTCCAGTATGATCATATTTATAGTAAAATAATTGCTGCAGTAGCTGTTTTCAAAGTATTTCTGCCGTTTTGTTTCATAGCTGGTAAATTAAAAGCACAAAGCCAAAAATCTATTAATTATATAAAATCGCCTATCCCACCTGAGCTACAACACTGCCTGGCTGGGGGTTGTGCGCACTTGAAGAGCAGAGTAAAATATGAATTTTTTGAAGCACAGGCATAAAAGTTAATCTTATTTACTTTAAACAAAAGTTGGTAACACTACTTGACACCCAGTGTCAAAACACATTATGACGCTGTCAAAACCTGTCAATACATTTAGTTAGACCTGTTGTGACTTCAGTTACCTGATGTGGAATAGAGTTCCATGTAGTCATGGCTCTATGTAGTACTGTGCACCTCCCATTGTCTGTTCTGGACTTGGGGATTGTGAAGAGACCTCCGGTGGCATGTCTTGTGGGGTATGCATGGGTGTCCGAGCTGTGCGCTAGTAGTTTAAACAAACATCTCGGTATATTCAGCTTGTCAACACCCCTTACAAAAACAAGTAATGAAGAAGTCAAATCTATCTTCCACTTTAAGCCATGTTAGATTTGACATGCATGTCATTAATGTTAGCGCTCCGTGTACTTTCAATGGCCAGCCATGCTACCCTGTTCTGAACCAACTGCAATTTTCCCAAGTCCCTCTTTGTGGCACCTGACGACATGACTGAACAGCAGTCCAGGTGAGACAAAACAAGGGCCTGTAGGACCTGCCTTGTTGATAGTGTTAAGGCAGAGCAGTGCTTTATTATGGACAGACTTCTCCCTTCTTAGCTACTGTTGTATCAATATGTTTTGACCATGACAGTTTACAATCTATGGTTACTCCATGCAGTTTAGTCATCTCAACTTGCTCAATTTCCACATCATTCATTACGAGATGTAGTTGAGGTTTAGTGAATTATTTGTCACAATGCTTTTGTAAATATTTAGGACCAATTTATTGCTTGCTACCCATTCCCGAAACTAAACTGCAGCTCTTAAGTGTTGCAATCATTTCAGTCACTGTAGTAGCTGATGTGTATAGTGTTGAGTCATCCGCATACATACACACACACTGGCCTTACTCCAAGCCAGTGGCATGTCGTTAGTAAAGATTGTAAAAAGCAAGGGGCCTAAACAGCTACCCTGGGGAATTCCTGCTTCTACCTGGATTATGTTTGAGAGCCTTCCATTAAAGAACACCCTCTCTGTAGATGGTGTAATGCCATAACACGTTTTTCAGCAGCAGACTATGATCGAAAATGTCAAAAGCTGCACTGAAGTCTAACAAGACAGCCCCCACAATCTGTTTATCATCAATTTCTCTTAGCCAATCAGTCATTTGTGTAAGTGCCATGCTTGTTGAGTGTCCTTCCCTATGAGTGCGGAAAGTCTGTTGTCAATTTGTTTACTATGAAATAGCATTGTATCTAGTCAAAGACAATTATTTCTAGAAGTTTAATAAGGGTTGGTATCAGGCATATTGGTTGGCTATTTGAGCCAGTTAAGGGGGCTTTACTATTCTTGGGTAGTGGAATGACTTTAGCTTCCCTCCGGGTCTGAGGTCACACACTTTCTAGTAGGCTTAGATTGAAGATGTGGCAAATAGGTATGGCAATATCATTAGCTATTATCCTCAGTAATTTTCCATCTAGATTGCCAGACCCCGGTGGCTTTTCATTGTTGAAAGACAATTTTTTCACCTCACAGAATTCATAAGTACAATCGTCTTTCATAATTTGGTCAGATAAACGCTAACACCACAGCCAAGTATGTTGCTGGCATGTCATCCCTAAATTTGCATTTCGTGCCAATGAAAACGTCTTTAAAGTAGTTGGCAATATCAGTGGGTTTTGTGATAAATGAGCCACCTGGATTCAATGAATGATGTCATTTAAGGTGCTCCAAAGCTTTTTACTATCATTCTTTAAATCATTTTTATTTCATAGTATAGTTTATTTAGCTTAGTAACATTTCTTAATTTGCAGTACTTTTCAATTCTTCATCAATCCAAGGGGATTTAACAGTTTAGTCATTTTCATAATGGGTTCGTGCTTATTAGTAACTGGAATAAGCAATTTCATAAAATGTGTCACGCACAGCATCTAGTTGCTCATCATGACACACACCCAACATGCATCTACCACAATGCTCTGTTGCTGATGAATGAAGGAGCAGATTGCAGGAGCAGGACAAGGACCCTCTGATAAGGTAATGTACAGTGCATTCAAAAAATATTCAGACCCCTTGACTTTCTCCACATTACAGCATTATTCTAAAATGTATTTAAAAAAGGTACCTCAATCTACATACAATAACAAAGCAAAAACAGGTTTAGAAATGTTTGCAAATTAAATAAAACAAACACATTTACATACAGTACCAGTTTGGACACCTACTCATTCAAGGATTTCTTTATTTTGACTATTTTCTCCATTGGAGAATAATAGTGAAGACATAAAAACTATAAAGTAACACATACTGAATCATGTAGTAACCCCAAAAAAGTGTTAACCAAAATAATTTAAAAGTAGTCACCTGGAATGCATTTTAATTAACAGGTGAGCCTTGTCAAAAAGAGAATGTGGAATTTCTTTCCTCCTTAATGCATTGAGCCAATCAGTTGTGTCGTGACCAGGTAGGGGTGGTAAACAGATAGCACTACTTGGTAAAAGACAAAGTCCATATTATGGCAAGAACAGCTCAAATAAGCAAAGAGAAATGACAGACCATCATTACTTTAAGACATGGTCAGTCAACAAGGAAAATTAAGAACTTTTAAAGTCTCAAGTGCAATCGCAAAAACCATCAAGCACTACGATGAAACTGGCTCTGATGAGGACCGCCACAGGAAAGGAAGACCCAGAGTTACCTCTGCTACAGAGGATAAGTTCATTAGAGTTGCCAGCCTCAAATTGCAGCCTAAATAAATGCTTCAGAGTTCAAGTAACAGACATCTCAACAACTGTTCAGAGACTGCATGAAATCAGGCCTTCATGGTTAAATTGCTGCTGCTGCAAAAAACACTACTTAAGGATGCCAATAAGCTGAAACATACACAACAGACATTAGACCAGTGGAAATCTGTCCCTTTGTGGTTGGAATAAAATTTCAAATTTGGACTCAGACCAGTGTCTTTGTGAGATGCAGAGTAGGTGAACGGATGATATCCGCATGAGTGGTTCCCACCGTGAAGCATGGAGGTAGTGCGGGGGGGGGGGGTGCTTTGCTGGTGACACTATCTGTGATTTATTTAGATTTGAAGGAACAATTAACCACCATGGCTACCACAGCATTCTGCAGCAATACACCATCCCATCTGGTTTGGGCTTAGTGGGACTATCATTTGTTTATCCACAGGACAATGACCCAACACACCTCCAGGCTGTGTAAGGGCTATTTGACCAAGGAGAGTGATGGAGAGCTGCATCAATGACCTGGCCGCCACAATCACCCTACCTCAACCCAATTGAGATGGTTTGGGATGAATTAGATCGCAGAATGAACAAAAAAAAGCCAACAGGTGCTCAGCATCTGTGGCAACTCCTTCAAGGCTGTTGGAAAAGCATTCCAGGTGAAGATGGTTGAGAGAATGCAAAGCTATCAAGGAAAAGGATTGCTACTTTGAAGAATCTATTATTTAAAATATATTTAGATTTGTTTCACACTTTGTTACTAAATGATTCCATGTGTTATTTTATATTTTTGATGTCTTCACTATTATTCTACAATGTAGAAAATAGTAAAAATAAAGAAACCTTGAATGAGTAGGTGTCTAAACTTGAATGTTACTGTAAGTATTCAGACTCCTTGCTATAAAAGACTCGAAATTGAGCTCAGGTGCATCCTGTTTCCATTGATATATATACACTGCTCAAAAAAATAAAGGGAACACTAAAATAACACATCCTAGATCTGAATGAATGAAATATTCTTATTAAATACTTTTTTCTTTACATAGTTGAATGTGCTGACAACAAAATCACACAAAAATTATCAATGGAAATCAAATTTATCAACCCATGGAGGTCTGGATTTGGAGTCACACTCAAAATTAAAGTGGAAAACCACACTACAGGCTGATCCAACTTTGATGTAATGTCCTTAAAACAAGTCAAAATGAGGCTCAGTAGTGTGTGTGGCCTCCACGTGCCTGTATGACCTCCCTACAACGCCTGGGCATGCTCCTGATGAGGTGGCGGATGGTCTCCTGAGGGATCTCCTCCCAGACCTGGACTAAAGCATCCGCCAACTCCTGGACAGTCTGTGGTGCAACGTGGCGTTGGTGGATGGAGCGAGACATGATGTCCCAGATGTGCTCAATTGGATTCAGGTCTGGGGAACGGGCAGGCCAGTCCATAGCATCAATGCCTTCCTCTTGCAGGAACTGCTGACACACTCCAGCCACATGAGGTCTAGCATTGTCTTGCATTAGGAGGAACCCAGGGCCAACCGCACCAGCATATGGTCTCACAAGGTGTCTGAGGATCTCATCTCGGTACCTAATGGCAGTCAGGCTACCTCTGGCGAGCACATGGAGGGCTGTGCGGCCCCCCAAAGAAATGCCACCCCACACCATGACTGACCCACCGCCAAACCGGTCATGCTGGAGGATGTTGCAGGCAGCAGAACGTTCTCCACGGCGTCTCCAGACTCTGTCACGTCTGTCACATGTGCGTGTGAACCTGCTTTCATCTGTGAAGAGCACAGGGCGCCAGTGGCGAATTTGCCAATCTTGGTGTTCTCTGGCAAATGCCAAACGTCCTGCACGGTGTTGGGCTGTAAGCACAACCCCCACCTGTGGACGTCGGGCCCTCATACCACCCTCATGGAGTCTGTTTCTGACCGTTTGAGCAGACACATGCACATTTGTGGCCTGCTGGAGGTCATTTTGCAGGGCTCTGGCAGTGCTCCTCCTTGCACAAAGGCGGAGGTAGCGGTCCTGCTGCTGGGTTGTTGCCCTCCTACGGCCTCCTCCACGTCTCCTGATGTACTGGCCTGTCTCCTGGTAGCGCCTCCATGCTCTGGACACTACGCTGACAGACACAGCAAACCTTCTTGCCACAGCTCGCATTGATGTGCCATCCTGGATGAGCTGCACTACCTGAGCCACTTGTGTGGGTTGTAGACTCCGTCTCATGCTACCACTAGAGTGAAAGCACCGCCAGCATTCAAAAGTGACCAAAACATCAGCCAGGAAGCATAGGAACTGAGAAGTGGTCTGTGGTCACCACCTGCAGAACCACTCCTTTATTGGGGGTGTCTTGCTAATTGCCTATAATTTCCACCTTTTGTCTATTCCATTTGCACAACAGCATGTGAAATGTATTGTCAATCAGTGTTGCTTCCTAAGTGGACAGTTTGATTTCACAGAAGTGTGATTGACTTGGAGTTACATTGTGTTGTTTAAGTGTTCCCTTTATTTTTTTGAGCAGTGTATATATATAATCTCAATCACAACAGGTGTAAATATGGGTCAGGAGAGTTAGGACCAGTGGTGCAGCGGTCTAAGGCACTGCATCTCAGTGCGAGAGGCATGACTATAGTACCTGGTTCGAATCCAGGCTCAAACACAACCGGCCGTGATTGGGAGTCCAATAGGGCGGCGCACAATTGGCCCTGCGTCGTCCAGGTTTGGCCGTCATTGTAAATAGGAATTAGTTCTTAACTGACTTGCCCAGTTAAAAAGGTAAAAAAATAAATGACATGTTATGACGCTAGTCAAAGTGTAACCCGAAAGTCATCGGCCCGATGAAGTGAGACTGTTTGGTTCACAAGCTAGGTTGTTTTGATGTTTGAGTTTCAACTGCTAGGAAGAAGACAACACTTCTATTAGTCAGACTCAACGCAAACATGACAAGTTGCATTACCAAGGTAAACTCCCGCACTTAGTGGCAGTTGAACATTTGTCTAAGTTAATTTGTTTAAAGACTCAAGTCACAATATACACCACGTTATTTCTTACTCGTAATACACATGACCAAAAGTATTCGGAAACCTGCTCGAACATCTCATTCCAAAATCATTGGCATTAATAAGGAGTTGCCATGACAGCCTCCACTCTTCAGGGAAGGCTTTCCACTAGATATTGGAACATTGCTGTTGCCAAAGTTGGAAGCAAAGAATCTCCTAGAATGTCATTGTAGGCTGTAGCGTTAAGATTCCCTTTAACTCGAACTAAGGGACCTAGCCTGAACCACAAAAAACAGCCCCAGACCATTATTCCTCCTCCACCAAAAATTGACCGTATGCTTTTGGGCAGATAGCGTTCTTCTAGCATCCACCAAATCCAGATTCGTACGTCGGACTGCCAGATGGTGAGCGTGATTCAACACTCCAGAGAACGTGTTTGCACTGCTCCAGTCCAATGGCGGTGAGCTTCACGCCACTCCAGCCAATGCTTGGCATTGCATATTGTGATCTGAAACTTTTGTGCGGCTGCTCAACAATGGAAACCCATTTCATGAAGCTCCAGATGAACAGTTCTTGGTCGTACTTTGCATCCAGAGGATGTTTGGAACTCAGTAGTGAGGGTCGCAACCAAGAACAAATGATTGAAGCGCTACGCGCTCATCGATCCTGTTCTGTGAGCTTGTGGCCTTCCACTTCACGGCTGAGTCGTTGTTGCTCCTAGACGTCTCAACTTCACAATAACAGCACTTACAGTTGACTGGGGAAGCTCTAGCAGGGCAGAAATTGACAAACTCACTTGCTGGAAAGGTGGCATCCTATGACAGTGCCACATTGAAAGGCACTGAGCTCTTCAGTACAGGCCATTCTATTGCCAGTGTTTGTCTATGGAGATTGCATGGCTGTGTGCTCAATTTTACAGTGTACATTTACTTTAGAAACATCAACAACAACAAAAATTGGGTGGGGTTGGATAAAACAGTATAAAATCAGGGGTGTCAAACACATACTAAGGAGGGCCTAGTGTCTGCAGGTTAAGATAACCAGGTGAGGGCAGTTCTTTACTAATTAGTGACCTTAATTCAGCAATCAAGTACAAGGGAGGAGCGAAACCGTGCAGACATTCGGCCCTCTGTGGAATGAGTTTGACATGTGGTATAAGTGGAGAAAGCCCCATTGAAAAATCACTTAAATTTACGTGGTGCCACCCTAGAGTCATGACCTACTCAGAACTTTCATTATTACAATGTATTATTTTAATACCACCAGTCATAAATATATTTTTTCCATATCACCCACCCCATTAGTGGGTATTATGGTTGTGGAAGACATTTAGCCTAGGTAGGCTAAAACTTCACAAGCCTTAATTCATTAGATTATTGCTGACTGTTAGAAATGCAGTGTAATTGACCTTTACATTTTACAACAAAGCTTAGAGAAAACAAAATCAAGATGTCGTAAATTCACCCATAAATATGAAAAAAGATTTTTTTGGCCATATTGTCCAGCCTTACCTCTAACCCTGGCAATTTGACTGGTAAACTGTTGGTAAACAGCTGCCTGGTAATGTGATGCAATCATTTCCATGGTAATGTAAAATCTTCATTCAAATGATGTGGCCCATGCAATCAAATCAAATGTATTTATTTAGCCCTTCTTACATCAGCTGATATCTCAAAGTGCTGTACAGAAACCCCCCCCAAAAAACCTCAAATCAAAGGTAAGTCAGTACCTGGTGTGGCCACCAGCTGCATTAAGTACGGCAGTGCAGCTCACGGACTGCGCCAGATTTGCCAGTTCTTGCTGTGAGATGTTACCCCACTCTTCCACCAAGGCACCTGCAAGTTCCCGGACATTTCTGGTGGGAATGGCCCTAGCCCTCACCCTCCGATCCAACAGGTCCCAGATGTGCTCAATGAGATTGAGATCCGGGCTCTTCGCTGGCCATGGCAGAACACTGACATTCCTGTCTTACAGGAAATCACACAGAATGAGCAGTATGGCATCATGCTGGAGGGTCATGTCAGGATGAGCCAGCAGGAAGGGTACCACATGAGGGAGGATGTCTTCCCTGTAACGCACAGCGTTGAGATTTCGTGCAATGACATGCTCAGTTCGATGATGCTGTGACACCGCCCCAGACCGACCCTCCACCTCGATCACGCGCCAGAGTACAGGCCTCGGTGTAATGCTCATTCCTTCGATGATAAAAAGCAAATCCGACCATCACCCCTGGTGAGACAAAACCGCAACTCGCCTAAGAGCACTTTTTGCCAGTCCTGTCTGGTCCAGCGATGGTGGTTTTGTGCCCATATGATGTCTGGTGAGGACCTGCCTTACAACAGGCCTACAAGCACTAAGTCCAGCCTCTCAGCCTATTGAGGACAGTCTGAGCACTGGAGGGATGGTGCGTTCCTGGTGTAACTCGGGCAGTTGTTGTCGTCATCCTGTACCTTTCCCACAGGCGTGATGTTCGGATGTACCGATCCTGTGTAGGTGTTGTTACACGTGGTCTGCCACTGCGAGGACAATCAGCTGTCCGTCCTGTCTCCCTGTAGCGGTGTCTTAGGCGTCTCACAGTATGGACATTGCAAATTATTGCCCTGGCCACATCTGCAGTCATCATGCCTCCTTGCAGCATGCCTAAGGCACATTCACACAGATGAGCAGGGACCCTGAGCATTATTCTTTTGGTGTTTTTCAGATTCAGGAGAAAGATCTCTTTAGTGTCCTAAGTTTTCATAACTGTGACATTAATGAGCATGCAATACGGCTTTCGTCAGTACGAAATCCTTGTCGACCCACTGTGCTGTCAGACTTGGCATGCTCATGGGGCTGACGTCGCTGGCCCAAATGTGTACAGGTTGGCTTTCGCCGACTGGTCAAGCACATCAACCACGTCAGAACGGTTGATTGTTAAGGGCAATGAATTCCATCATCTTGGCATTAAGGGATTTCGCTTGAGTTGTCTCGCTGAAAGTCTCTTACTCTTTCAAATGACTGCTCGATCCACACAGCACATTGTAGGCTAGGAATGCTGTGTTGAACGTGTAGCGCTATATTTTACGTGGTGTCATTACGTCAGCTTTGACATCGGTTTTGCAAATCAGCGTTAAACTAGACAAAAATCGGGACGATGCCGGCATTTTTAGCTAACATCGGGCGATTCCGATGTGCTTACCGATACATTGTGCATCCCTAGACATAACACTTAACTAAACACAGTTTGGGCCGGCCCCAGTTATCCAATGAAAGCTGTGGAATGAGTCACTGTACACATTTCATTCCATCCAGTCATTTGTAACGGCACTGCCGCATAGATATTCATCGGCGAAAAACAGAATCCCCCTGGCTGCACGGACCGACGACAATGCTAACATTATTAGAATAGAAACCTGCCCTGTCAATGAAAACATGGCATAAACAGAGGAGTGGGGTATAGGGGTAGAGAGTTCACCCCTCCCTTCCTCACTGTACAGACAACACAGGCCAGAAGATGCCAAGCCCAGGAGACAAGGCTGTTTTGATGGAAAACTGCACTAATGCCAAATGGAACCTCAATCATGTGACCCTGCTGCTACAAACAGTGGATTTATTATTTAAAACGAAGGAGGCCGGTCGGTACTGGTTGGATATAGGAAACAAGTATTGTCAAAAGCCAAAATGGATTGATAGTGAAGAGCTGGCATTCCCACCCCTTTCAAGTGATAGCAGAGTGTGGGTCGGTTTTCAATTAGACCTTTTCCAGAATCTGACAAATGGTGGACGGGGGAAAGGAAAAGCTTTCCGGACTATTTACCAGGTCGGTTTCAGGATTGTCACACTCGGGACACAGAACAAACTTCCGGATGAATCCGTCCAGCATGTCCTGCAGCTTGTTTGCCTCGTGGGACCCATTGACGATGAAGCGGTCGTTTTTGGCATCAAACTGGGTCTGGGCACCCAACTCACAACCAAAAAATTTGGTGGGATCTGGACAGGGAGAACGAGAAAGACATACGTTTGAGTTTAGCGTTGTTTAAAGCCTTCCTATCCTCATCATAGGTTTTGGAGAGTGGGTTATATTTTCTTCTGATATTCATAGCCAATAGGCTCTTCACCTTTCCTAAAGATAAAGGGGGTCCACCACATCAAGATGATTCCTGCTCCCATGCCATCAGTGTTGTAGATCAGGCTATATGCCACAATCCAAAATGAATGCAAAAGCACCATATAATTTGATTCACTTTGAGCCCAATCTACACAACTAATGTGGACTCATCTTGTCAGACTACTTGAGGCCTGAAAACATCCAACAAACTATGATTTGAGTGTGAAGTCCCCTTTCATACTATCTTTACAGATGACTGGGCACACTGGAGAGGCCAGGGAAAGTATGCAATTTACAAGTACTGACAAATATTCCAATCTGTTCACAATCACAACCTTGGGAAATGGATGCCAATTTAGTGGGTCAGACCAGTGCCCAACAGGCACTGAGCTGGGGAAGGGGGTATACTCACACGTGGGAGGCCTATTCAGAGACTTGGCAACGTCGGTCATGTTGACTATGACAGTCTTTATCCCATTCCCCTTGCCTTCCACCTGGAGGATAGGGAGGGGGACATCTTTCAAACTGTTTCACAGTGGTCACATTCTAACAGCGTAAATACCTTTCCACTCAATGTGCCAATTAAGTTGCTCCTCGTGTGCGAGACGAGCGCACAAAGGCAGACGGGGTTCACTTTCATTTAAGTACAACATTTGAGAAAAATCACATTAAATCTAAGCATCTTTGAGTGGAAAGTATGTCTCGTAAAGTCTTTCAGAGGGAACATTTATTTCAGTGTTGTTTCAAGAACAAGGTTTCCCCTAGGGCTATACATGACCTTCCCTTGAGCAATTAAATGGATTGGTTAGGTCTCCACCATAGTGATTTCAATGCATTTCCGTGCTCAATAAGGAAGAGACAAGGGAATGAAGCTCTGTGACCATCGGGACATCCCTCGGCCCCCGACACTAGTTGAGCTCTGAACAAACCTTCATGACAACCACCGCACTGTTCAAGGTAAAGGTTCCCCATAACCACAGGTCTAGGATCAGATCCTGAGCCCCAAATATGAGGGGGATGACAGTGACTCCAGACCACCACAACCCGTACTCACCTTGGCGATTATACGGGGCATCTTGTAGCGGTAGAACTGGTCCAACACGCTGCGGTTGACGTTAACAGACATGATGGCTGGCCGCGGGCTTTATCAGTACGACAGGAAGATCTTGGACTGAAAATTTTTGGTATCCTCTGTCTGGCGAAGAGGGGATGACATAAACGACTGGAAGAGGGTTCGGGCTCGGACATGAAAAAGGTCTTGCCACTGAGGCTGCAAGCACCGCGCTTGTAGGCTAAGTTCCCCACACACAGGTTCCAACAGCTGCGCAACAGCTCTGAGAAGAGAGGGGAAGACTTAAATCGATGGAAGGCATTACAGCAAAGAATGAATGTAGTATAAAGTATGATTGGACGTTGCTTTCTAGTGTCAGACTGGAACAAGACACGAGTCCCTAGGCCCTATGGGCTTCCCACACTTGCATACGGTCACTTATGTCACCTGCCAAACGGCAGTGCCCATGTATTTACATTTGTTGTATCCCATTATACGGGTTATTACAGAGTCATTACTTAATTTCTAAACTTGAGATGTACGAATAGTCCTAATTGTCAAATCAGACCAATTATCATTAACGTCCCTTAGTAGGTTGACAGTCACCACAATGTACAAGATCACATTTGCAGAGTAATAACTAGTCCACATACAGTGGTGTAATATGGTCAGGTATGCCATTGCAGCTTCCTACCTATGTAACACTAAACATGTGGCAAATGCACATGAGAATTCCAGAAACATATGGCATATAAATAATCCAAAAGCACAGTGGACTAAAATAAATTAAGACAACCAGCACATGTTAATTGCACCATTGCTACGAATACATTCATTGTCAATATAGTTAACACATCACTATAAATCATCGCACATGTAATGTAGGTGATAAATGGGTAAGACCGAAAAGCACACCAGGCCTCAATTGTGCTGCAGAGTGCGTCATACAGTGAAGCAGTGCGCGGGGGGAGAAAGACGCCATCTTTGGTCCACATAGGAGGCGCATTCACTATACAAACAGGTTTGAAATAAATTAAATACGTACTGACACAGAGCAGTAGGGATTAAAGTATAAGTGAGGTTAAAATACCTTTCCCATCCGTCGCTCCTTTCGTCCGGGTACTCACCGTTTTCGCAAAACAAAGACATAAACACACCGCTGGTCGCCCAGGCAGAGAAGCAATAAAGTGTTGTGTGGATGAGCAGTAAGGTTGTAGTGGAGACCGAGCCGCACTGCAACGGTGCCGAAAGAGTAGTCCGACTTTACGATGGGGGGGGGGGGGGGGCCACTAAGAAAACTCGAGACGCCCAAAAATGGGGTATCTGTAACGAACAACAAACAAACAAGTTACTATAACTTATAAAATGACAGCGAAAGCTGACATCTATCTGTACTGTGGTGATAATAGCTAGCATCGGCACATTAGCAACGAATATATATAGAAAATAGTATTAACGTTAGCTACCTAAAAAGGATTCAAGTTGATTTGCTCTGTTACGTTTGAATATTTGCTGATTAATACAAATTATATTTCTAGCCAACTTGCTTGGACTCACCTCCAGAACGCTCTCACATAGGTGCTTGCAACGCCACTATAATGTGCTGTCAATCTACACGAGCTCCAACACTATTCCCGCCCATTTTGACGACGTCATTAAATCAGCGATTTGAACGGGTCCTTAAAGTATGGGAAACATGTTCTACTAAAATAGACCACATCCTGTCGTTTCCGATGGGAGGCAAGTGAGCCAAGTAGGCCTGGCTGGTTGCCTACTTGGCAGGCCAACCAATCAGAATTTGGGTTTAATACTTTTTATGGAAAAGTTTGATCTTACTGATATATGGAGAGAGGTTTCCTTCCAGACAATCCAGAATAGATTTTTGGCTTATATCCAAATGTATTGATAGTGAGTGTTACTACAAATATTTGTACTATTCCCCTCACAGGCCATAGAACCATTTACATTGATATCAAAATATTTACCCCTGATACTAACCTTGGTAGAGCATCCTACTGGAAGCTAAATAGCTCGTTATTAAATAATGATATAGTTAAGTTTGAGGTTAAAGATCTGCGTTCACACTTTTGGGAAAGGGCTTGTGAAGAAAAATATTTTTGCAAGAACTGGGAGCTCTTTAAATTTGAGGTGTCTAAATACCTTAGAAAATATGGTAGTAATCTTGCTAAGACCAGAAGAGCTGAGGAGAAAAAGGTGATCATTAACATAACTTCCCTTTCTCAGAGGTCCCCAGCCGGCCTCTCAGGAGAGGAGAAGATGGAACTGATTGAGTTACAAAATAAACTGGATAATATATATAGATTAAAAGCAGAAGGAGCCTTTATTAGATCTAGAAAAAATTGAATTGAGGGAGAACAGAGTTCATCCTATTTCTTTAGACTTGAGAAATTTCACTCTACAAATAACACGATCCATAAATTAAACATTGATGGTGTTATTACAGATGACCATTTTACAGAAAATTGTATAGCTCTACGTACTGTCAGGAATCCACAGATATGTTTTTTGGCTCACTGAATAATGTTCACTCTATCAGTGATACAACATCTAAACAGTGTGATGAACCCATCAAAGTTGGAGATTATAGAGTCTATCAAACATCTAAAGAGCAATAAATCACCAGGTGTTGATGGAATTACATCAGAATTTTACAAATAATTTTCTGAACAAGTAGCTCCCTTCCTACTTGAAGTATTTTTTAGAGAGTATTAAAAACAATGTTCTCCCTCCTACAATGAGTCAGGGGTTAATAACACTGATACCTCAGCCTAAAAAATAAGTGCTGCACATCGATAACTGGCGTCCAATTTGTCTTCTTAATAATGACTATAAGATATTAGCCTTACTATTTGCAAAAATAATTAAAGAAGTCCTGGATGCAATCATTGATGAAACACAGTCTGGCTTTATGAGGAACAGACATATTTCTAACAATATCAGACTAGTATTAGACATACTTGGGTACTCAGACCTAATAACCGAGGATAGCTTCATGTTATTTTTAGATTTTTATAAAGCACTTGACACAGTAGAGCATCAGTTCCTCTTCCACTCCCATAAGAGACTTGGATTTGGGGATTTTTTCTGTAAGGCTATTAAGACTCTCTGTACGGCTATTAAGACTCTCTATACAAATGGTAACAGCTCTATCAAATTGAAATATGGCACCTCACCTAGATTTGAGTTAAAGAGAGGAATTAGGCAAGGTTGTTCTATCTCTCCGTACCTGTTTTTATTAATCACCCTTACAAATTCTTTAAATAATAATAATCATATTCACAAATGTAAATTCACAAACAAAGCACCACATTTTCTTACCTTACAAAAAGAAATTGAACTGTATTTTAAAACAATTATATACTCTACTAACAGAAAAGCTGTTCGAATAATAATTGTATTTATGTCCCTAAAGGTCCTTGTGTAATGTGATATTGTACCCCCTAGCCCAATTGTCCTTTGTATATTATTTATATATACTTGTGTTCCCACATGTACTTCCTGTATTGATTTGTTGTTAATAAAAAAATAAAAAAATAAAAGTGAGCCAAGTAGTTGGGATCAAGTGTCGAGATGGGTTTTTGGGGCGGCAGGATCTAGTTGCTAGATCGAATATCCCCGAGCTTACAAGGTAAAACAGCTGTCGTTCTGCCCCTGAAAAAGGCAGTTAACCCACTGTTCTTAGGCCGTCATTGTAAATAAGAATTTGTTCTTAACTGACTTGCCAAGATAAATAAAGGTTAAATAAAAAAATACATTTTCAACGTCACGTTTATTGGTCTATCAGATGAGTCAGATGACTTAGTGACGTCATTAAAAATATCGTCATCATATTCAAATTAGGTTCAAAATGAGATGCAGACGTTGAACTTCAGCTTTTTATAAGGCCACCAAGATAGAACAGTTAGTTTTAAATATATAGTTTAATGTTATAAGTGATATATTAAAACGTTTTGTAGTGGGCGTTAACTGTTTGGCTAGCTATTTTCCGGTAACATGCTGAGGAACAGTACCGGTTAGCTAAATGAATAACGTTACATTTGCTGGGCTCCGCACATGCAAGAAACTAGCTGAGGACTAGTTAACAGTTGTCATTTTCGAATCAATACGGAAGACTTTTGGTAACATAATTGATTAAAGTTATTAATAGCTAACCCTTTACTCTTCTCTTAATACATTATATAATTTCACATGGGCAAGAAGAAATAGTAGCTAGCTCGGTAAATACAATATTATATATTTCTCAGGTAGTTAGCTAGCTAACGTTACTGTAGCACAATAAATCCGATTCTGCACGTGTCAGAAAAATAGCAGAGTAACTAGCTAGTTTAGCGAGCTAACGTTAATCATTCAGGACCGCACATCAGAGTGAACAGGACCTAAGTTACTTGTTTACTCGAAGTAGAACATGGATGAGCACGGACGAACAGCGTTTGTATGAATTAATGTACTCTACAGTACTGCATTGTTACACCTTAAAAGAGCTAGAACAAACATTATTTTACAATCGTTTTGTTTTGAACAGAACCATTACCAGGCGGACATTGGAATTCGTTTGAGTGACAGTGAAAATAAAATTTTAAAAACTCTTCCCTCAACTCGCTGGCCGAATTTGGCACATGGGTGGTTTTATTTGGCCCTCAAAGTTGAGGCAATTTAAAATATTAATATTTTTATTGTTGTACGTAAGACTGGAAAACACCAGGAAATCAGCTCCAAGTGATTTTTAAGAATCTATTAATGTATTCCCATGCATAAGAGACACCTGATCATATACACATGTAAGCAAGGTTTGAAATATTTTATGGAAAGATTTATATTTGTTTGCAAATTGACTGGAAGATGTAACTACAAATTATTTGTAATTACAGTCCTGCCCCCTAACCATCTGCTCAAGAAAAAATGTTGGCATGCGCCTGAATCTAGTTGATGATCCCTGGGATAAAGGGAATGGATGACTCCCCTTTTCTGTTTGTTTTTGTTCTCTTCACCAGGATAGTGAGACAGGGGAAGTCCAGGCACCGAAAGAAAAGTACTATCTGCTATGTTTTTTGGTTAGTTAACTTCACCATGTTTTTTTTCTAAGCTGCGCTCGCATTCTACACATGGTGCATTTCTTTATAATTTTTTCTATGAAGGCACTAGATCTAAGTAACATGCTGACCAGACCGGACACGTCGCGTGCGTCGCAAAATAAATGTAGAAATCCATGTTATTCAATTATTGCACCCACACTGCTCACGCGCACCAACACGCGTCTGCGATGCCAAGGGCTAAAATAACTAATTTCTATTTCTGACACAGATCGCGCTGCAAGTCCTGCCTCTCCCATCTCCTCATTGGTTTATAGAAGCAGGTAACCACGTGCCATCTCATTGGTTATACCCACGTGGGTGATTGAAAGACGAACTGTTTTGCCAGTTGTCGTGGTAATACTATGAAAGTGTAGATGGATCACCATATAAGTTCAAAGACGAAAAAGCCTGGAAGGAGGAGAGATGACTAGAAACGAGTCGGTTGGCCGTTTTGTGTGTGGATTAATTGTCGGAGTAGAGGACCTTGTGCATTTCAGGTAAAATAACTCAATGTTTATATCCCAGGACAAATTAGCTAGCAACTGCAAGCTAACTAGCTAAATTGCCATACATGTTTAATGCTTTTTGACCTGTCCCCAAATTAATGTCATTGGTTCAGAGTTTGTTTTGATATTTTAACCTGCGGGTCGTGATCACGTTTGGTGTAGGGGCACAAAATAAACTTATGCACGATGGCGCACACGCGCAGCCAGTTTGGGTTCCGTGTAAAAGGACTCTTAGTCCTTACGCAATGCCAGTTTCTGCCCAGAGGCTGCTAAAGTTATCAATTATGTCCTCCACTTTTGTTAATCCAATTTATAAGATGACGATGTACTTGGTTTTGGTGGCTTGCGGCATGCCTACTTTGCATTTGCCTGTTGTTTTTGACAGTTTATTTTCCAGGGGCTGTATTCTCTTAAAATAATGTCTGTTTGAGATTAACTTTGTGATATTTTTGTCTCAATGTGTGTGCAATTAATCGCTGTGGGTGTATTGTTATTATACGAAAGACCTTCAATTGGATGATGGCCTTCTCCTGCATGACACCTTTGCTACATGAACTTCCTCTATGCTCGTGAGGATGATTTCCTCCGCCACCTGAGCCTCCTCCTGTATGCTTGTGAGGAAGCCTCCTGCCACCTGACAGACCATCTCCTGCAGACCACCTGAACTAAATTTAGCCTCTGCTGGGTCTACGCTCTCCTTCACTTTCTTGTTCTCTCCTAAAACTCCTACTTCCCTGTCCTCTTTCAAAAATAGACAATTCAAGACTTTAAACCTGTTGACATAAAACAATAACAATGCAACTTTAATTTCTACAAACTTTGTGGTTGGTTGGCTTTTTCTACTACGCCGTGCATCTGTTACAGATTGAGGGGGTGAATTCATGCAATTTATTCTGGTAGGTACTGCCTCAGGATAGTGTCTTCCGTGAACCCTGTTGAAAGACATTTTTACCAGAAAAGTATGAGTGAAATTTATTTTTATTGACAAAGATAATCAGAATAAAATGCTTCAAAGTGATCACACACAGCATAACCCCCTTTCTTCAGATCCTCAAAGGACTTCTGCAGACTGATGTCCTGACGTTTCTCAGCCACATCTTCCACCTGAGTAATTTTAAAAAAGTGCAAGGTTTAATCTGAAATTTGATTGAATTCAGCTGGATGTTGGTCTATGCTTAAGGTCTCCTGTTTTATAGTTAATTTAGTTGCTATAACATCTGGTAGTATATTGTAGTTTGCAGATAACCATAAACTATTATGTCCTCTATCCCTGTTATTGACCCTGATTATTATTATTTAATAGTACTCTTCAGATAATTTAAACAGCAGCCTGGTTGTTTTTCTCTCTGTATGTGTAGGAGGAGTGTGATGTAGATTCCAGAAGTCATTAGAAAGGCAGCCTTTCTTGCTACTCCCGTGACCAGTACCCAAATGAGGACCTTATATTCTTACCGATCGTGCCCTGCTATAGTTAGTAGTGTATATGAACTCATCCCTGTTGTCTGCAAACTCCTGGGGTCTATGTCACACTCCTTCTCTTCCATCAAAACTGACACTACCTTAACAACCATTGCCTGATTAGCAACACCCCCAATAACAGAGAACATATTATAGAATAAAGACCGACACTTTATCCTATGAAACATTTTCAGTTGCATCCCTCTGAAACCTGATTGATCTTTGGAAGCTCTGCTCTAATGCTACACATGGTGTATGTCTTTCTGCTTGAACCATTTTCCTATTGAGGGGTTGCATGCACAATGTGTTCTTCCAGGTTGTGATCAAATGCTCTACTTTCATGGTGTCTATATGTTCACCGTGTTAATAGGCATTTAATAAATGTACAACCTTTGAGTTGTCTATTTTCTGAAGCTGCATATAATTATAGTTGACTATATTTTGTGGTATTCTTACTTAAATCTGATCATAGAGCAACAGAACATAAGTAGTTGCCTATATAATGTGCTGAGGAAGTAAAAACTCTGAAGCAGCAGAACGCAACATTGAACATTCAGGTTGCAAAGCAGGAGAAGAAACTCACTGAAATGGAGTCAAAGGTAAATGAGAATGACCGGTATAGTCAGAGATGGAATCTTCGAATTTATGGAATTGCAGAAAGATCTGACAAGAACATCAAAGCAAAAGTGACGAACATTTGCAGTGCAGTCAGTGGACATTCTAAACCTTGTTTGAAGTCAGTAGGTCACATGACCAAGGAGCTATTGCAATTTTAAATTTTGTGAAATTCATGAAAAATCATGTGAGATGAAAATGGACAAACTAAAGCGTGTGGGAGTAGGCCCACTGATTGTACATTCTGAACCTGTTTGAAGTCAGTAGGTCACATGACCAAGAAGCTATTGAAATTAGAATGTTAAACAAATTCATGTAAAAACATGTGAGATTAAAATGGACAAACTAAAGGGTGTGCAATATAGAAGGATAGTCAGTGGACATTCTGAACCTTGTTTGAGGTCAGTAGGTCACATGACCAAGGAGCTATTGAAAATCAAATGTAAAAAAGTGTGTACTTTGTTTACACTCCCTAACTAATTCAACTAGGAATACAAGATGCTGCTCACATTTCCACATGTTTATTGGCTTTGCAAAGCGAATTACGATCCAAATCGTGAAAATAAGACCTGTGCAATGTTGTGCACATTTTTTTCCAACATCATGACACTTATTTGGAGTCTGTGGCTCAAGTGGTTTGAAAGCGCGAATATCCGTTGAATATCCAACCTGAAACTGTCTTTACCTCGGTCCACCACGACCAGTGATCATGAGATTCATCTCCAGGACAGCGAGATATCTGACATGGAAAAGTGCAACAAAAAAAAAGACTATTTACAGAACAACAACCTGAGGTTCAAGGAGGACATGACAACATTTGACAAAGAAGCTCGGAATCGTCTGTTGCCAATGATTGAAAGAGCAAGGGGGGAGTGCATACTTTGCGGGAGCCAAGGCTTTTGATACTGGAAGGGAATTCGCGCTGACGCCTAGCTTGATGCTTATTGGATTTACCAAGTGAGTTGTGCAGGACTGATTTTTATTTGCAAATTATAAAACGTTTTATTACTAGAGGGAAAAAACAATATTTGTGTGAGCCAAACTTTTATTTTTTTAAATGATGTCATGGAAATTTGCACTAACACTTCATGTTAGCCTGATGGCTATTCGTTTTACCAATCTATGGCACAATGTTATTTGCAATTGTATAAAAATATGTATACTTTCGGTCTACCACCTGTGTGGTGCAAAGGACAGTTTTTTTTGTTGCAACTAGTACGAACGTTTCATTTGTGAGAACGCGGTTCATGTGAACGTATAAAAGTTTAATATTCTTCATATAGTCACTGTGATAGTAAAATGTTAATTTCTGTATTTTCTATTAATGCCAGGGTTATCCGTCATTTTGAAAAGGAAATATTTATTTTTGTATTGTAAGGGTAAGAGTGACGACTTATTTCATTCATCTGTTCCACAGATACTGCGTTTTGGAAGTGGCAAAGGGGGAATGATATTTGGCACTAATCGGTCAGCAGGTGTCGCTATTTTAAAAGGCAACTTTTAAGGGTCATATACTGAGACATGAAGCGGATAATGCAGGGAGAAGGATTATGTTATTGGTAGATGTCATCCATATTCAATTCATCTTTGTGAATACTTATGCTACCAATAACAAGTCAAATAACGATTTTATTTAGAGACATACATTTCCATTGGCCAAAGTAATATGGGGTGGAGATGTTAATACAGTATTACATGATGATCTAGATAGATGGCCTCCTAAGGATAGCAATTCTGTTTGTGAGATAAGGAATATTTGTCTAAGGTTAGGTGTTCTAGATATTTGGAGACATAAGAACCCAGATAAGACCTCCACAAGTCTGGTTCATCCTTGGGAGCAATTTCCAAACGCCTGAAGGTACCACGTTCATCTGTACAAACAATAGTACGCAAGTATAAACACCATAGGACCACGCATCCGTCATACCACTGAGGAAGGAGACGCGTTCTGTCTCCTAGAGATGAACGTACTTTGTTTTGAAAAGTGCAAGTCAATCCCAGAACAGCAAAGGACCATGTGAAGATGCTGGAGGAATCGGGTACAAGTGTCTTTATCCACAGTAAAACGAGTCCTATATCGACATAACCTGAAAGGCTGCTCAGCAAGGAAGAAGCCACTGCTCCAAAACCGCCATAAAAAGCCAGACTACGGTTTGCAACTGCATTTGGGTACAAATATTGTATTTTTGTACCATCATTATGTTTGGAGGAAAAGGGGGAGGCTTGCAAGCCAAAGAACACCATCCCAACCGTGAAGCGCGGCGTTGGCAGCATCATGTTGTGGGGGTGTTTTTCTGCAGGAGGGACTGATGCACTTCAAAATAGATGGCATCATGGAGGAAAATTGTGGATATATTGAAGCAACATCAAGACATCAGTCAGGAAGTTAAAGCTTGGTCACAAATGGACAATGACCCCAAGCTTGCTTCCAAAGTTGTGGCAAAATGGCTTAAGGACAACAAAGTCAAGGTATTGGAGTGGCCATCACAAAGCCCAGACCTCAATCCTATAGAAAATGTGTGGGCAGAACTGAAAAGGTGTGTGCGAGCAAGGAGGCCTACAAACCCGACTCAGCTACACCAGCTCTGTCAGGAGGAATGGGCCATAATTCACCCAACTTATTGTGGGAAGCTTGTGGAAGGCTACCTAAAAAGGTTTGACCCAAGTTAAACAATTTAGAGGCAATGCTACCAAATACTAATTGAGTGTGTGTAAACTTCTGACCCACTGGGAATGTGATGAAAGAAATAAAAGCTGAAATAAATCATTCTCTTTACTATTATTCTGACATTTCACATTCTTAAAATAAAGTGGTGATCCTAATTCACCTAAAACAGGACATTTTTACTAGGATTAAATGTCAGGAATTGTTCAACTGAGTTTAAATGTATTTGGCTAAGGTGTATGTAAACTTCCGACTTCAACTGTATATAACGTGACATGACGTAATGATGCCATGTAAAATTTTGCACTACACGTGCAGCATTCCTAACCTAACCCACAATGGCTGCTGTGTGCATTGAGCAGTCAACAAGTTAAGCAGTCATTTAAAAGAGTAAGAACATTTCAGTGAGACAACTCAAAGGTGAAATCAAGTAACACCAAGATAAGGGAATTCATTGCCCTTGACAATCAACCGTTCTCTGTCGTGACTGGTCAAGCACCGGTACACACTACCAAGTGCGCTATTTTTCAGATGTTGCCATACCGGAGTTACAGTAATAGCGTCACTGCTATTAGCTTCACGACATACTATGGAACGCCGTTTGGGTCTTTGCGTGTCAAAAAAGATACGTCAAATAATACTATTTGACGCGTTTAAATAAGCTTTTAATTTTAAAGAAGGTTTCAATTTGACATGTCAAATAATTGTTTTATTATAGAATGTTGTGTGTTCTGAATTTGCATGTGCAAGCCAAGCACCACCACTACCATCAGTAGCACTGTCAAAGCTGTACAAAAGTCTGTAAACACCGGCCACGAACGATGTGTTTACAATACCGTGTTGGGAACAAAGCATAATTTGTTTGACCTCAACTTCTGGGGTAGCTAGCTAGCTTTAGCTTGGTACCCAGCTAGCACCAATACAATCAGCCTGAAAACAATGACCAGTAGAAACTGCAGTCATTTAAATTATTCTTAGCAATGATTTAGGAATCCTTGTGAGTAAGTATTAGCTAGGTAACCACTTGTTGTTCGCCGATTGAAATGTAACTTCAGTTCATGAAAATAAATAGCTAGCCAGCTACTTAACCATGTTGCAAAAGGCTAACGTTATAAGCAGCCAGCTAGCTTCATCTGGCTAGTGAGGCTCGACCGGACTGGGTTAGGTGTTGTGAAGCAATGAAATGGGGTATCAGTCTACTTGGTGACACCCACAGAACACAACTGAAGAGTTAACGCAAATATTAGCTTAGTAGCTCTTATCGCGGGACTGTGACTATTGTGTATTGACATTCATATTGTACGGCTTTATCTAAGGATTGGGGATCAATGAATAGGGTATCAGTCTACTTAATATATTTTTATATTTTTTCTAAACGTCCTTCAGAGTTCTCAGACTCCAAAACATCCATGCAGTATTGTTTTTCCTCAGGAATAGTGTTCAATACACATAGGTTGACAATAAATGTGGCTCAATTGAGTTGTTTCAGAGTCCGGCAATAAGAGCTACGACGCTAATGTTCTCTGGGTGTCACCGAGTAGACTGATGCCCCATGTCATTGATCCACAATGTAAGGCTGTAAGGCTGTACAGTGAAATAAGTATGCCCCAATGCAATTCTAAAGTATAATACATCCAGTGTGATTTCAAAAGCCCCGGCCCGCTAGCTTTCTAAACGCCTTGCCTCCCGCTCGCCTAGCATAGTAGCGACTACCGAACGGCTCCCAGACTCACGTATTGCTGCTCATTGGACACCATGATCACTCGGCTACACATGCCTCTCTAATGTCAATATGCCTTGTGTTCTGCTGTTTTGGTTAGTTATTGTTTTATTTCACTGTAGAGCCCCCAGTCCAGCTCAACATGCCTTAGATAGCTGTTTTGTCACACACCCCACACATGGGGAGACCTCTCCTGGCTTAGCTGGTGTCTCCAGAGATGCAAGCTCAATCATAGTCACTCAATGCCTAGGTTTACCCCCACTGTACTCACATCCTACCATACCCTTGTCTGTACATTATACCCTGAATCTATTCTACCATGCCCAGAAATCTTCCCCTTTTACTCTGTTCCCAACGCACAAGACGACCAGTTCTTATAGCCTTTAGCCATACTCTTATCCTACTCCTCCTCTGGTGATGTAGAGGTGAATCCAGGCCCTGCAGCCCCCAGCATCACTCCCATTCCCCAGGCGCTCTCATTTGTTGACTTCTGTAACCGTAAAAGTCTTGGTTTCATGCATGTTATCAGAAGCCTCCATCACTAAATTTGATTATTCACCGCTTTAGCACACTCCGCAAACACTGATGTCCTAGCCGTGTCTGAATCCTGGCTTAGGAAGGCCACCAAAAATTCTGAAAGTTCCATTCCCAACAACAACATTTCCCGCCAAGATCGAACTGCCAAAGGGGGCGGAGTTAGCCTGCAGAGTTCTGTCATACTATCCAGGTCTCTGCCCAAACTTTTCGAGCTTCTACTTTTAAAAATCCATCTTTACAGAAATAAAGTCTCACTGTTGCCGCTTGTTATTGACCCGCCTCACACCCCAGCTGTGCACTGGACACCATATGTGAATTGATTGCCCCCCATCAATCTTCAGAGTTCAAACTTATGTGACCTAAACTGGTATATGTTTAGCACCCCGGCCATCCAACAATCTAAGCTAGATGCCCACATTATCACACAAATGATCAGGGAACCAACCAGGTACAACCCTAAATCCGTAAACATGGGCACCCTCACATATATCATCCTGACCAACTTGCCCTCTAAATACGAGCACCCCTTATCACTGTCAAATGCTCCCTAAAACACTTCAGCGAGTAGGCCTTTCTAATTGACCTGGGTATCCTGGAAGGATATTGATCTCATCCCGTCAGTAGAGGATGCCTGGTTGCTCTTTAAAAGTTATTTCGCCATCTTAAATAAGCATGCCCCATTCAACAAATGTAGAACAGATATAGCTCTTGGTTCACTCCAGGCTTGACTGCCCTTGACCAGCACAAAAACATCCTGTGGTGTTCTGCATTAGCATCGAATAGCACCCGCAATATGCAACTTTTCAGTGAAGTCAGGAACCAGTATACACAGCCAGTTAGGAAAGCTAAGGCTAGTTTTTCAATAGAAATTTGCATCCTGTCGCACTAATTCCAAAAAGTTTTGGAACACCGTATAGTCCATGGAGAATAAGAGTATCTCCTCCTAGCTGCCCAGTGCACTGAGGCTAGGAAACACTGTCACCACTGATAAATCTACGATAATTTCAAGCATTTTTCTACGGCTGGCCATACTTCCCACCTGGCTACCCCGGGCAAAAGCTCTGCACCCCCTGCAGCAACTTGCCCAAGCCCCTCCCCCACTTCTTCACCCAAATCCAGATAGCTGATGTTCTGAAAGAGCTGCAAAATCTGAATCCCTACAAATCCGCTGGGCTAGACAATCTGGACCCTCCTTTCTAAAATGATCTGCCGAAATTGTTGCAACCCCTATTACTATCCTGTTCAACCTCTTTCGTATTGTCTGAGATCCCTAAAGATTGGAAAGTTGCCGCGGTCATCCCCCTCTTCAAATGGGGAAGAGACACTCTAGACCTATATCCATCCTGCCCTGCCTTTCTAAAGTCTTCGAAAGCCAAGATAACAAACAGATCACCGAATCCCACTGTACCTTCCCCACTATGCAATCTGGTTTCAGAGCTGGTCATTGGTGCACCTCAACCACACTCAAGGTCCTAAGATGAAGCTAGCTGGCTGCTTATAACGTTAGCTTTTTTGCAACATGGTTAAGTAGCTGGCTAGCTATTTATTTTCATGAACTGAAGTTCAAGTGGGGAACTACAAGTGGCAACCTAGCTAATACTTACTCACAAGGATTCCTAAATCATTGCCAATAATAATGAAAATGACTGCAGTTTCTACTGGTCATTGTTTTCAGGCTGGTTGTATTGGTGCTAGCTAGGTACCCCAGAAATTGCGGTAGAACAAATAATGCTTTATTACCAACACGGTATTGTTAACACATCATTCGTGGCCGGTGTTTGCAGACTTTTTGGTCCAGCTTTGACAGTGCTGCTGATAGTCGAGTGGTGGCGCTTGGCCTGTATGTGAATTCAGAATACACAACAATCTATAATAGAACTGTGTTATTTGACATGTATCTTTTTTGACACTGACACGCAAAGACTCAAATGGCGTTCCATAGAAATTAATATTGTTTTTTAGAACACATTTGTGGCCATTCAAATAACATAAAAATTGATCACAAATACAGTGTAGACATTTGATAATGTTGTAAATGACTATTGTAGCTGGAAACGGCAGATTTAGGTGTATAGAGGCCCATTATCAGCAACCATCGCTCCTGTGTTCCAATGGCACGTTGTGTTAGCTAATCCAAGTTTATCATTTTAAAAGGCTAATTGATCCTTAGAAAACCCTTTTGCAATTATGTTAGCACAGCTGAAAACTGTTGTCCTGATTTAAAGAAGCAATACAACTGGCCTTTAGACTGGTTGAGTATCTGGAGCATCAGCATTTGTGGGTTCGATTACAGGCTCAAAATGGCCAGAAACAAAGTACTTTCTTCTGAAACTCATCAGCCTATTCATGTTCTGAGAAATGAAGGCTATTCCGTGTGAGACATTCCCAAGAAACTGAAGATCTCGTACAACACTGTACTACTCCCTTCACAGAACAGTGCAAACTGGCTCTAACCAGAATAGAACGAGTGGGAGGCACTGGTGCACAACTGAGTAAGAGGACAAATACATTAGAGTGTCTAGTTTGAGAAACAGATGCCCCACAAGTCCTCAACTTGCAGCTTCATTAAATAGTACCCGCAAAACACCAGTCTCAACATCAACAGTGAAGAGGCGACTCTGGGACGCTGGCCTTCTAGGCAGAGTTGCAAAGAAAAAGCCATCTCAGACTGGCCAATAAAAATAAAAGATTAAGATGAGCAAAAGAACAGACACTGGACAGAGGAACTCTGCCTAGAAAACCAGCATCCCGGAGTCGACTCTTCACATTTGACGATGAGACTGGTCCAATGTGCCATTGGGAACACAGGACTGTTGGTTGCTGATAATGGGCCTCTATACGCCTAAATCTGCCATTTCCAGCTACAATAGTAATTTACAACTGTTAATAATCCCTTTTGCTTTACATTCTAGAGGGATGGCAACAATACCCGTAACATAACTCATGCAAATTATAACAGTGAAAAATAAGTAAAATAAATTTGGTAGTGAGAGGAATTCCAGTTACGGGTAGTGGGAGAAGATGAAACTAGGAGGGGACTGAGCACGCACCCCTGACGGGCCCCCGTGTTGAGCATCAGCGTGGCGGATGTGTTGTTACCTACCCTTACCACTTGGGCGCCCCTCAGGGGTGGGTGCTCAGTCCCCTCCTGTACTCCTTGTCCACTCAGGAAGTCTCGGATCCAGTTGCAGAGGGAGCTGTTTAGTCCCAGGCTTGCCATTGACATATTTGGTTGCCATTGCTCCATGTGGACTCGTTAAGTTCATCAACCAAACTCTGGCTTCCTGGAATACCTTAATCCTGGTGATGAGGGGACGGTAAACCTTACCAAACCAGCCATGACTCAGAAAGGAGGCCAGCTGTCTGATGAGGATGTCACAAGCACGAGTAGGATAGCTAATGTACGTATACATGTTGAGAGAGTTATCAGACGACTCCAGGTGTTCAAAATCATCTCCCAGACTGTCCCCATCAACCTGGCACACAAAATGGACAAAGTCCTTAGAATCTGTGCAACACTGCCGAGTGAGCATTGAGAATGTTCATACATCTGAAATGCAACTTTATACACTATAATTTCATCCACATGATACTGTGCATTTGGAAAGTATTCAGACCCCTTGACTTTTTCCACATTTTGTTACGTTACAGCCTTATTCTAAAATGGATAAAAAATATAATCTCATCAATCGACACACAATACCCCATTATTACAAATCAAAACAGGTTTTAAAACATATTTGCAAATGTATTAAAAATAAAAAACAAATACCTTATTTACATAAGTATTCAGACCCTTTGCTATGATAATCGAAATTCAGCTCAAGTGCATCCTGTTTCCATACAACTTGATAAAACTGTGATAAATTCAATTGATTGGACATGATTTGGAGAGGCACACACCTGTCTATATAAGGTCCCACAATTGGCAGTGCATGTCAGAGCAAAAACCAAGCCATGATGTCGAAAGAATTGTCCGTAGAGCTCTGAGACAGGAAATCAGCATTAAAGGTACCCAAGAACATAGTGGCCTTCGTCATTCTTAAATGGAAGAAGTTTGGAAACACCAAGACTCTTCTTAGAGATGGCTGCCCGGCCAAACTGAGCAATCGGGGGAGAAGGGCCTTGGTCAGGGAGGTGACCACGAACCTGATGGTCACTCTGACAGAGCTCCAGAGTTCCACTGTGG
The DNA here is from genome assembly GCF_045679555.1 of Salvelinus alpinus. NCBI lineage: Eukaryota > Metazoa > Chordata > Actinopteri > Salmoniformes > Salmonidae > Salvelinus > Salvelinus alpinus. Next base: position 41,143,094 of record NC_092093.1, on the reverse strand, counting down.
AGATGAGACAACCTTCCAGAAGGACAACCATCTTTGCAGTACTCCACCAATCAGGCCTTTATGGTAGAGTGGCCAGATGGAAGCCACTCCTTAGTAAAAGGCACAACAGCCCACTTGGAGTTTGCCAAAAGGCACATAAAGGACTCATAAGAAACAAGATTCTCTGGTCTGATGAAACCAAGATTGAACTCTTTGGCTTGAATGCCAAGCATCACGTCTGGATGAAACCTGGCACCATCCCTACGGTGAAGCATGGTGGTGGCAGCATCATGTTGTGGGGATGTTTTTCAGTGGTAGGGACTGGGATCGAGGGAAAGGATCGAGGGAAAGATGAACGAAGCAAAGGACAGAGATCCTTGATGAAAACCTGCTCCAGAGCGCTCTGGACCTCAGACTGGGGTGAAGGTTCACCTTCCAACAGGCCCATGACCTTAAGCACACAGCCAAGACAACGCAGGAGTGGCTTCGGGACAAGTCTCTGAATGTCCTTGAGTGGCCCAGCCAGAGCCCGGATTTAAACCCGATCAAACATCTCAGGAGAGACCTGACAATAGCTGTGCAGCGACGCTCCCCATCCAACCTGACAGAGCTTAACAGGATCTGCAGAGAAAAATTTGAGAAACTCCCCAAATACAGGTGTGCCAAGCTTGTAGCGTCCCACAGTTGACAGTGCATGTCGTAAAAACCAAGAAGACTCGAGGCTGTAATCAAGGTGCTTCAACAGAGTACTGAGTAAAGGGTCTGAATACTTATGTAAATGTTATATTTCAGTTTTTTTATTTGATATATTTTTCAAACATTTCTAAAACCCTGTTTTTGCTTTGTCATTATGGGGTATTGTGTTTAGATTGGTGAGGGGGGAAAAAACAATTTAATAAATTTTAGAATAAGGCTGTAACGTAACAATGTGGAAAAAGTCAAGGTGTCTGAATACTTTCCAAATGCCCTGTGTTTAATCTGAATCATTTGAATGTACTGTAACTTTGCCTGTTCCTGATAATTACAGGCGTCCACTAGGTGCTGCTATCATGCATTCTTAAATCTTTTTCAAATATATTTTCTTCAACACCAAAATGTCTCTAACAGACCAAGAGGGAAGACAACTGTTTTTCAAGTGCCACACTGTTTTCTAAATTGGTGCCCTTTAAAACCAAACGCAGAATCTAACTGAAAACACATTTGAAACCCTTAGACGTGACTCCTCGTCCTTCATTTCAAAATGTTAAGTATCAAAGAAAATGTCAACAAAGTGGAATTTCATTGTGTTTTTATTAACACCATCATTTGCCAAGCGCAAGATGAGTTACGGTATGCTTAGATAAGTTCATGAGGTGCCATATGACAAGAACGAGCTATACAAGGTACAATAAAAATATTCATAAATCATGAGGAGTTATCCGTAGGCATTAGATAAACATGTATGAAGAGAGCTGTACAAGACATAAAAAACACCAAGAAGGATTATGCAAATATAAATCAGGTAAATGTGCATATGAAGAGAACTGTGCAAGACAAAAAAAAACACCAAGAATTATGCTTTGATAATAAGGTAGAGCTGACGGAACTTCACAAGGAACAAAATATAAGAACTATTTAAAAACACAAAGTATCAGGCCCCGTGCCTAGGTATCACAAAGATGAACATGTTTGGAGCGCAGAGTTAGTCTGCCTGACTGGAACTCATAAACAGTTGAAGTCAGAAGTTTACATACACCTTAGCCAAATACATTTAAACTCAGTTTTTCACAATTCCTGACACTTAATCCTAGTAACAATTCCCTGTCTTAGGTCAGTTAGGATCACCACTTTATTTTAGGAATGTGAAATGTCAGAATAATAGTAGAGTGATTAATTTCAGCTTTTATTTCTTTCATCACATTCCCAGTGGGTCAGAAGTTCACACACACTCAATTAGTATTTGGTAGCATTGCCTTTAAATTGTTTAACTTGGGTCAAACGTTTTGGGTAGCCTTCCACAAGCTTCCCACAATAAGTTGGGTGAATTTTGGCCAATTCCTCCTGACAGAGCTGGTGTAACTGAGTCAGGTTTGTAGGCCTCCTTGCTCGCACATGCTTTTTCAGTTCTGCCCACACATTTTCTATAGGATTGAGGTCTGGGCTTGGTGATGGCCACTCCAATACCTTGACTTTGTTGTCCTTAAGCCATTTTGCCACAACTTTGGAAGCATGCTTGGGGTCATTGTCCATTTGGAAGACCCATTTGTGACCAAGCTTGAACTTCCTGACTGATGTCTTGAGATGTTGCTTCAATATATCCACATAATTCTCCTCCCTCATGATACCATCTATTTTGTGAAGTGCAACAGTCCCTCCTGCAGCAAAGCACCACCACAACATGATTCTGCCACCCCCGTGCTTCACGGTCGGGATGGTGTTCTTCGGCTTGCAAGCCTCCCCCTTTTTCCTCCAAACATAACGATGGTCATTATGGCCAAACAGTTCTATTTCTGTTTCATCAGACCAGAGGACATTTCTCCAAAAAGTATGATCTTTGTCCCCATGTGCAGTTGCAAACCATAGTCTGGCTTTTTTATGGCGGTTTCTTCCTTGCTGAGCGGTCTTTCAGCTTATGTCGATATAGGACTCGTTTTACTATGGATATAGATACTTTTGTACCTGTTTCTTCCAGCATCTTCACAAGGTCCTTTGCTGTTGTTCTGGGATTGATTTGCACTTTTTGCACCAAAGTACGTTCGTCTCTAGGAGACAGAATGTGTCTCCTTCCTGAGCGGTATGATGGCTAATTGGTCCCATGGTGTTTATACTTGCGTACTGTTGTTTGTACAGATGAACGTGGTACCTTCAGGCGTTTGGAAATTGCTCCCAAGGATGAACCAGACTTGTGGAGGTCTACAATTTATTTTCTGAGGTCTTGGCTGATTTCTTTAGATTTTCCTATGATGTCAAGCAAATAGGCACTTAGTTTGAAGGTAGGCCTTGAAATACATCCACAGGTACACCTCCAATTGACTAAAATAATGTCAATTAGCCTATCAGAAGCTTCTTAAGCCATGACATCATTTTCTGGAATTTTCCAAGCTGTTTAAAGGCACAGACAACTTAGTGTATGTAAACTTCTGACCCACTGGAATTGTGATACAGTGAATTATAAATGAAATAATCTGTCTGTAAACAATTGTTGGGAAAATTAATTGGTGTCATGCACAAAATAGATGTCCCAACCGACTTGCCAAAACTATAGTTTGTTAACAAGAAATGTGTGGAGTGGTTGAAAAACGAGTTTTAATGACTCTAACCTAAGTGTATGTAAACTTCCGACTTCAACTGTACTATCCTTGGCAGCACGTGTGAAATAGAATGCCTTCAGATTAGGGATAACATCAGCACAGAACTTCATATCAATAGATACATCATTAACAACCTGCTCAGATTTAGCCCAGATAGCAGTTTGCATCTCTCCAGTCCTCTGCAGAATATGCCCATTTGCACCTGCATGTAGTACCCACGGGGTCAATTAGGTTGCAGCTGAGGAACCCCATCCACCAGCTTCACGTCAATGAGTTGGCCAGAGAACAGTTCAGTCAGAGACTCACACTTCTTATTCAGAACAGGACATTTGATTTCTAGAGGTTCTTGAGAGTTTAACACTCTATCTTGGCTTGCGGGAAAGCCATGGCTCCTTGACACTCACTGCTGTGCCTCTACTCTTCAGACTAAACCCACAGCTCTCCATCCATGTGTAGGCCACCTGCTTGTTCTCCTTGCCATATGTGGTTGCTGAGTTCCCATGGCTCTGGATAAGAGCGTCTGCTAAATTACTTAAATGTAAAATGTAAATGTAAGAGATGCTCCCGAACAAAGTTTTCGGGATTTGTTGAGGTGTGCACAGGGACCTTCTTTGGTGGGCTAGCAGTGATCTGAAGTTTACGTGCGTCATACCATGCATGGGAGCACTCTGTGCTTTAGTGACCTCCTCCAAGCTGGCACATTTACACTCCTCCAGCTTCATAAAATGACTTGCATTTCTGACACTGCATGTTGATGCCGTGTTCACTATGAGGCTGCTCTAGCTGTGTGGCTGCTACTGGATCCTGATGAATATTTGGTTTAGCTTTAATGCACTTGTGCAGAAGGCTCCCCACTGGAACATTGGCCCATCCAAACTATTCTTATGTGCGTTGTGGGAGTGGTATGCAAGAGTTGGAGTTGGAGGTAGAGATGGAGAACCGGCCGGGGTGATGTCAGAGAACTCTCACTTGGTTTGTGACGTTTGAAGCAGATCTCGCTCAATGTTTTTGTAGCTAAATTGCGCTGCGTCCCGAGTTCCACTGGCATTGCTCATCTGTACAGGACACCCCTGTCAATCCTCAATACACAGCATTCTGTACCTTCAACAAAAAACTACTGATAGAATAGTCCATTACAGTACAGAATACTAGTACAGAACACATGGTGTTCACAGTTGACTAGTTTAGTTCCATTTTAACTAGTAGGTTTAGGTTATGTTGGTAATTTCCTATTTGGTTGTAAAACTCACCTTGATTCTGTACCTACCTCATTGCCATTCGAGATTAGACTGATACTTACACAATGAGCCATTGAAACCAATAACCGTGTGTGCATGTTGAAATCAGTTCAGGTCAGTGATATGGTCTCATCACAATTAGCTAGCTAGCGAACATCAAACATATCAGTCATGGAAAGGGCAGGTTATGATAAACAAATAGCCAGCGAGCTAGCTACCTTCCACAGTATTGCAGCTGCATGACTGTAAGACTTCGACCTGCCCTGCAACACATGAACACCCTACAGTCTCCACCGTGTGGTCAGATACCGAGGTAAAGACCGTTTCAGGTTGGATATTCGCGCTTTCAAACCTCAATATGTTTCAAACCACTTGAGCCACAGACTCCAAATAAGTGTCATGATGTTGGAAAAATTGCGCACAACATTGCACAGGTATTTCATGAATTGGACATTAATTTGCTTTCCAAGCTAATAAACGTGGAAATGTGAGCAGCATTCCGTATTCCTTGTTGAATTAGTTAGGGAGCGTAAACAAAGTACAAACTTTTTAAACATTCGAATGTGACCTACTGACCTCAACCAAGGTTCAGAATGTCCACTGACTACCCTTCTATATTGCACACTCTTTTGTTTGTCCCTTTTCATCTCAGGTGATTTTACATGAACTTTTCAAAATGTAACATTTCAATAGCTCTTTAGTCATGTGACCTACTGACCTCAAACAAGGTTCAGAATGTAAACTCAGTGGGCATACACATTTCACACCCTTTAGTTTGTACATTTTCATCTCACATGTTTTGACATAATTTTAAAAAAAACTTTAATTTCAATAGCTCCTTGGTCATGTGACCTACTGACCTCAAGCAAGGTTCAGAATGTCCACTGACTACCTTTCTATATTGCTCACCCTTTAGTTTGTCCATTTTCATCCTACGCGGTACATACATTTTTAATTTCAATAGTTCCCTGGTCATGTGACCTACCGCCCTAAAACATGCTTTAGATTGTCCACTCTGCCTTCATATCGCAAACTCTGTTGTTTTTCTACTTTCATCTCATGCTATTAGACTTAAATCTGTAAGCCTGAGACCCAGTAGGTGTGGACATTGCTGCACAGTGGACACCCACACTCAGAAGTCATTTGGAGAAAAAGAGAGTATCTGACTGACAGAGTAGTTAACAGTGATTACTATTATCTGTCTGACCCCCTTGTAGCTTCAAACTCTTTGAGGAAATTACAATCTAACCATGCAGGATTTTCCATGGTCCCTAGACTCCCTTCTGACTATGTAACTGTTGAAATTCAGATTGTAATGCTATAATTTTTTGTAAGTCTTATGGTCGGGCATAAAATGTTGTCTACAATTTCTTGCTTTCTCAGGTCCTGCTGAGTGGATGGTATTGATGCCTTTTCAGTCTAGCTCCAGTCAGGTGTCATTATGTTATAAGCAACACGGCACCTCCCTCCCGTTTTATAACACCCTTCTACCATTTGTCTACACTCCAAGAACCACGAGAGCCCTCTAGCTGTAGACGCCCAGTACAACGCTCTGTACTACTCCCTTCACAGAACAGCGCAAACTGGCTCTAACCAAAGGAGAAAGAGGAGTGGGTGGCCCGGGTGCACAACTGAGCAAGAGGACATGTACATTAGAGTGTCCAGTTTGAGAAACAGACGTCAAGTCTCCAACTGGCAGCGTCATTAAATAGTACCTGCAAAACACCAGTCTCAACTTCAACAGTGAAGATGCGACTCCGGGATGCTGGCCTTCTAGGCAGAGTTCCTCTGCTAGTGTCTGTGTTCTTTTGCCCATCTTAATCTTTGATTTTTATTGGCCAGTCTGAGATATGGCTTTTTCTTTGCAACTCTCACCATTACATACTTTTAATGTGGGGCAGTCAATTGCAAACGAGTCTGTCTCTTATCTCAGCACCACTAACGAGATGGCTGTGCTTGATGCATGTCGCGTCGGAGCTTCTCAAAGTCAGGAGGCGTGGTCCACACAGTGCACTACTCATCGCTGCTGTCACATCCAACGTGGAATTATTGTCATCAAAAGGAGAGACTTTTACATTTCTTCAAAACAATCAAACTTTATTATTTAATTACTGCAAGAATGGAGCTTGTCAACAACCCTCCCGTAGGTGATTCGATGAGAGCCCAACGAGGGGATTTGAGCCACAGCATTTTATAGCAAAGTCCGTCCTCCAGGATGTTCATGACAAACAGATGTATGGAATGGGTCACAAGGTTAGGATTCGTATGAAAGATATGAATAATTCACAGCAAACAGTATCTGCTGTAAAGATTGTTCTCATTGTGTAGATGCAACAGGGTTGAAATAGAAATTCTTAGTTGTACGAATTTTGTCATAATTAAGCAGTCAGGTTATGTAAACTCAGCAAAAAAGAAACATCCCTTTTTCAGGACCCTGTTTTTAAAAGATAATTTGTAAAAATCCAAATAACTTCACAGATCTTAATTGTAAAGGGTTTAAACACTGTTTCCCATGCTTGTTCAATGAACAATAAACAATTAATGAACATGAACCTGTGGAACGGTTGTTAAGACACTAACAGCTTACAGATGGTAGGCAATTAAGGTGACAGTTATGAAAACTTAGGACACTAAAGAGGCCTTTCTAGTGACTCTGAAAAACACCAAAAGAAAGATGCCCAGGGTCCCTGCTCATCTGCGTAAACATGCCTTAGGCATGCTGCAAGGAGGCATGAGGACTGCACATGTGGCCAGGGCAATAAATTGCAATGTCCGTACTGTGAGACGCCTAAGACAGCTCTACAGGGAGACAGGACGGACAGCTGATCGTCCTCGCAGTGTCAGACCACGTGTAACAACACCTGCACAGGATCGGTACATCCGAACATCACACCTGCGGGACAGGTACAGGATGGCAACAACAACTGTCCGAGTTACACCAGGAACGCACAATCCCTCCAAGTGTTCAGACTGTCCGCAATAGGCTGAGAGAGGCTGGACTGAGGGCTTGTAGGCCTGTTGTAAGGCAGGTCCTCACCAAACATCACCGACAACAACGTCGCCTATGGACACAAACCCACCGCCGCTGGACCAGACAGGACTGGCAAAAATAATTATTCCCTGACGAGTTGCGGTTTTGTCTCACCAGGGGTGATGGTTGGATTCTCGTTTATCGGAGGTGGAGGGTCCGGAGGTGGAGGGTCCGTCATGGTCTGTGGTGGTGTGTCACAGCATCATCAGACTAAGCTTGTTGTCATTGCCTGCAATCTCAACGCTGTGCGTTACAGGGAAGACATCCTCTTCCCTCATGTGGTACCCTTCCTGCAGGCTCATCCTTACTTGACTCATCCTGACATGACACTCCAGCATGACAATGCCACCAGCCATACTTATTGTTCTGTGCGTGATTTCCTGCAAGACAGGAATGTCAGTGTTCTGCCATGGCCAGCGAAGAGCCCAGATCACAATCTCATTGAGCATGTCTGGGACCTGTTGGATCGGAGGGTGAGGGCTAGGGCCATTCCCCCCAGGAATGTCAGGGAACTTGCAAGTGCCTTGGTGGAAGAGTGTGGTAACATCTCACAGCAAGAACTGGCAAATCTGGTGCAGTCCATGAGGAGGAGATGGACTGCAGTACTTAATGCAGCTGGTGGCTACACCAGATACTGACTGTTACTTTTGATTTTTCCCCCCCCCCCTTTGTTCAGGGACACATTATTCAATTTATGTTAGTCACATGTCTGTGGAACTTGTTCAGTTTATGTCTTAGTTGTTGAATCTTGTTATATTCATACAAATATTTACGTTAAGTTTGCTAACAATAAACCCAGTTGACAGTGAGAGGACGTTTATTTTTTGCTGAGTTTATATACACACATATATACATACTGTGGCGTACAGCAGGTCAGCCACCAGGGGGAGACTCGTCTAGGCCTGGTGACAGACAGAGTATACATCGGGTCGAGGCACTATCTGCTGGACGTGCCAGGTCTCGACGGGCTCTCCGCCCAGGACTAATTAGTGCTGATTGGGGAGTTGGTGAGTAATCAAGGTCTGATTGCTCACCAGCTGTACAAGCCCCATAAAGCTGCCAGAAGGGCAGCACACAGGGGAGGACTCGGGGAAGTAAGGTGACTTTGGTGTAGTTGGAGACGGTGCTGGGAGGGAGTTGAGTTTGTGTGCCCCGACAGGA